>NW_019721758.1:1703034-1713666 GCF_002891405.2 Cryptotermes secundus
GTATAGTAAAGTCCATATAAGTAAACATTTGTCTGATAAGTTTCCTATCTAGAATGGGCTAAAACAAGGAGATGCTTTATCACCACTCCTTTTCAACTTTGCTTTAGAATATGCCATTAGGAATGTCCAGGGAAACCCGGTGGGACTGAAATTAAATGGGACACATCAGCTGTTGGTCTACGCCGATGATGTGAATCTACTGGGTGATAATGTAGATACTATAAAGAAAAACACACAAACTTTAACTGACGCAAGTAAAGAAGTTGGTCTAGAAGTAAACACAGAGAAAACTAAGTATATGTTACTGTCTCATCACCAAAATGCAGGGCACAATCATGACATAAAGATAGAAAACAGATGTTTTGAAAATGTGGCACAGGTTAGATATTTGGGAACAGCGATAACAGATCAAAACCTGATTCAGGAGGAAATTAAGAGGCGATTGAACTCGGGTAATGCTTGCTACTATTCAGTCCATAACCTTTTGTCTTCTCGTCTGTTGTCCAAAAACATAAAAATTAGAATATAAGAAACTATAATTTTGCCTTTGGTTCTGTATGGGTGTGAAACTTGGTCTCATGACATTATGGTAGGAGCATAGACTGAGGGTGTTTGAAAACAGGGTGTTGAGGAGAATATTTGGACCGAAGAGAGATGAAGTGACAGGAGGTTGGAGAAAACTGCATAATGAGGAACTTCATAATTTGTACTCTTCTCCAAGTATAATTAGAATGATCAAGTCAAGGAGGATGAGGTGGGCAGGTCATGTAGCACGAATAAGGGAGACGAGGAATGCGTATAGGATATTGGTGGGAAAGCCAGAAGGAAAGAGACCACAGGGAAGACCAAGGCATAAGTGGGTGGACAATATTAGAATGGATCTTAAGAGAGATATGATGGGATGGTATGGATTGGATAGATCCGGCTCAGAATAGGGACCAGTGGAGAGCTCTTGTGAACATGGTGATGAACCTTCGGGTTCCATAAAATGCTGGGAAATTCTTGAGTAGCTGCAGAATTGGCGGCTCCTCCAGAAGGGCTCAGCTCCGTGAGTGAGTGAGTGAGTGTGTAAGTAAGTAAGTAAGTAAGCAAGCAAGCAAGTAAGTAAGTTGATATCATGAATATCAGTATTACCTATAAAATAATTTCTGTTCTTAACGACAAAAAGAAGTAAGGAGAAAATGTACTGTGACTGAAGTGGCAATATTTTTAATTTTTTAAACAATCCGCGGCATGAATCCAGTCTACCGGAACCAGATATAACTCTTACTATTCATTTTTGAATTTTGAAGATACTCTCATTATGAGGGGCATTACCCCAAAAGATAATACTATATGACAATAAAGAATTTACATAGGACTAATAGATCATCCTCACTGATTCAAGTGGCATAAATGGCTTTATTGCCCTTATTGCATAACAAGCCTTATTTAACATTGATGATAAATCTGTAATATGGTTCTTCCAAGATAAGGCACTATTAACATTTATTCCCAAGAATTTAGTAGAATTGATATTTGTAATAATTGAATTATTAGCTATTATTTGCAATTCTATTTCCCTGTGCTTTTTTAGAAAGAATTGCATAAGGTGTGATTTGTCACAATTTAATGTTAGAAAGTTACTATTAAACCACATAATTGTTTGATTCAGAACTAATTTGATATTATTTTTAAATTCTTCATGACTCGTGTTTAATATGATAATACTTGTATCGTCAACAAATAATATTGGATTACCTATTTTCTTAATGGATAATGGGAAATCATTTATGTAAATAAGGAACAATAATGGCCCCAATATAGAGCCTTGTGGAACTCCATATTTAACCATTAAGAGACAGGCCATTTAAATTCCGGTAATGGCCGCGGGCCAGAGTTAATTTAAATGCCCGCCATTGTAGAGTAATAAAAATTGTAATCATGTTACTCAAAATGCTGTCATTTCTACAATTTTTGTGATAAACGAACGAATAAACGCTGCTTTTATCTAGAAAGAATATAGAATCAGATATTGTAATTTACAGATTTTAGAATCTGTAAAAATTGTTACACTGATTCCAAAAAAAATTTTTCCCCAATTTTGAGCGTCTGTCCACAAAAATACATAAAGCTTCTGCACAATACGTTTCTGCAGTATAAATGCATGTGCTGACACACTGTCTGTATTTTATCTGGCAATAGGAGAGGATGTTTATGTACTGCACATTCTCCAGTCACGTTGGCTTCCTGTATACCCAAGTGTGGGTGAGTTCTTATCCTACTTTGACTTTATGAAACTCTGCTTGTTTATTCACATATGTTGGACTATCCACACAGAGTTACTCTTCTTGGAATCCCCTCATTCCCCTTGCTTCCACATCCCTTCAAAATCGACTGTAACGCATTCTGAATGGTGTGATTTACGAGCGGCCTCTCAATTTCGGCATCTTCAATGCAAAAAGGGGCCATGGTGCATAGTTGAAATTGCGATGTTTTATAAGCGTTATGAATAGAGGAGACCACTCGCCATCACTGGCCTACTTCCTGCTAATACGCGACTGACATTGCGTGTGTGCGCTTCACGTGGAAAACAGAGTTAATTACGGACAAAGTGCATGAATTGCGACGTCGGACTCTGCATTCAGTGACATGCAACATTCAGTTAGATGATGCAGGAGGGAAAACAGTCTACTTATAAAGTTGGTGTCCACAAATAATGTAAGTAGAACAAGAATTTCTATCTAAAAATTAGATTTTAAAACACTGTGTGCATGCGCGGCCTGCGAGTCACCATACGGTGTCCTTCGGCCACTCGGCTTTACTTTAAAGGTCCCCATACGGTGTCTTTCGGCTCACAAGGGTTAATTAGTTCCCATTCTGAAGACACTTTATTAAGTTCGATATCTTTTATTGATACTCTCTGATATCTATTGTCTAAGTATGATCTCATTAACTTATTTACCATGCCCAAGATTCCATAGAATTCCATTTTTGCCAGGAGTATGTTGTGGTTAACACAGTCAAACGCCTTTTGTAGGTCACAGAATAAACCACCAACATAATTCTTTTTGTCTAAAGATGACAATATATTATTTAAAAGAATGTGTTGCCATTTCAGTAGATGATTTTTCTCTAAATCCAAAATTGTTCAGTGACCAATATATTGTGCTTATTTATATGGAAACATAATCTTTTATAAATGATTTCTTTTGATAATTCTGGAAAAAGTTGGGACGAGCGAGATAGGCCTGCAATTAGTAAATTCTGATTTGTCACCCTTCTTGTATAATGGCTTAACGTCTGAGAATTTCAATCTATCAGGAAACATACCTGTTTGTAGGATCTTGTTAAATATGTATGTTAAGGGTGATAAGACGTACGGAGCACTAAATCTGAGAATTCTTAATGATATCACATCATATTCATGAGACTTCCTAGGTTTTAGTGAAGATATTATTTTTTCAATTTCATGTGTATTCGGATTACTAAGTTTCATAGATGGAAAAGAATGATAAAAATTCTGATGTAAATAAGATAAAGAATCTTTCCGCGAGGAGTTTTTGATAAGTAATTTTTCGGCTACAGATGAGAAGGAATCATTAAATGCATTTGCTACAGCTAGGGAGTTACCAGACAATTGTTTTTTTTATAGTTCACTGTAGTTACATTCTCATTAGGCCCTTTATTATTAGTAACGGTTTTTACTATATTCCAAGTAGTTCTAGTCTTATTGTTAGATTTTAATAAAAGTTTATTATAATGGTATTCTTTTTCTGTCATAATAACCTTGGCTAAGATTTGACAATATTTCTTAAAGTGTTCATTGATATTAGGATCATCGCTGTTTCAAAAAACTAGATAAAGTTTCCTTTTATTAGCGCATGATGTTCTAATACAGAAAGTTAGCCATGGTTTTAGTTTATACGAATATAGGGATTTTACCACAGGAAAGCATGCGTAGAAGATTCTAAGAAATGTGTTCAAAAAATTATTAAAAGCCATATTCACAGTAGTTCCAGAAAAAAAATCTTCTCAATTTTCATAGCTTAACAAAAATGTAAATTGACCTATTGAGTAGTTATTGATATCTCTCCTAAAGTAATATACCCGTTTGGGGATAGGAATAGTAATATTATTGAAGGTGATGACCTGAGCCTCATGGTCAGACAGACCATTAGTAAGAGGATGTACAGAAAATTCGTGCAAATTGGTATTAATATAAATATTATCTACTAAGGCGCAGGAATAATTAAAAATTCTCATAGGAAAATTAATGTACTAAAAAGATTAAAAGAAGGTAAGAGAGAGTCTAAAAGATCTTTCCTATTATTATCATCATCATTAAAATAGTTTATGTTAAAATCACTACATAAAATTAATTCATTGATATTTTATGCACTTCGTTAAGAATTAATTCTTAATTAAGAATGTGTCTGTTTCTTAGCAATTATCAAGTGTAGGGGATATGAAAAGCACTGTATTGACAGCAATGATAACCCTACAACTGCAGCATGCATCATCTGTCACAACATAAATTGGTAGTCTTCAACTTGACAAGACCCTGCTATGCTTGCCATATAAATGATTTCCTGCTTGTTCTCCCTTTATATATATACTTGACAGCATGTTATGAGGTGCCATGGTAGAGATAAGTAGCACTGATTTGGTCTCGATATCCAGCTGTTGGTCATTTTCTAGGAATTACACATGGATTCCAGAGCGTTAATCAGCTGCATAATCAGGAGCTTCATAACTTGTGCTCTTTGCCAAATATAATTAGAATGATCAAGTCAAGGATGATGAGATGGGAAAGATAGGTAGAACGAATAGGGGAGAAGAGGAATGCACGTTGGATATTGGTGGGAAAGCCAGAAGGAAGGAGACCAGCAAGAATACTTAAGACGTAGGTGAGTGCATGGTGTTAAAATGGATCTTAGAGAGATAGGATGGGGTAGTATGGACTGGATCGACCTGGTTCAAGATTGGGATCAGTGGAGGGCTCTTGTCAACACCGTAATAAACTTTTGGGTTCCAGGAATGCTGGGAGTTTCTTGAATACCTTCACAACTGGCAGCTTCTCAAGAAGGGCTCAGCTCCATAAAGTTAGTTTAGTTTCCAGAGTGTTAATCAGAAGTTTGAATCCTTCATCTTCCACTAGTGAATATGGCTGAATTTCCTTTACTAACACGTATGAAACGTGGAGATGTCAGTTTAAACCAGCTTCAAGTTTTACCTTCTTTGAATAACCTTCTGCTAATGTCAGTTGTGCATGACTGGTCTTGCTTTTCATTGTAGCATTTTTGATACACATTTCTGATCACATACCGAATCTGATTTGGTGGAGATTTAAAATTCTGTGATCAAACATGAAATCTTAACCTGAACCAAATCACACTTGCTTAAAGTCTGCCAAAACTTCAAATTTTGAAGTGTTCTCACATCAATATTAAAGATTTGATTACAATGTGGAGTAACAATTCTTAATCCAGCAATGGCCAGCATTCTAGTAAAATGGAACTGAATAGAACAATGAGAAAGTAACTAACTGCCTTACTGGCACTATACAATATGGTCAACATTATATCAGTGTAATAAAAATGTGTTTTTCTTGTTTACCAAAGTACCTCAAGATCTAAACAATGAAAAATTAATATAAGCAGAAAGATTTTACAAACCTCAGAATCAATGTCAGGAACTGGAGAAGTTCGAGTCTCTTCTTCTTCTTCTTCTTCGTCATCATCATCATCAGCATCATCTTCCACTGAAGATTCTCTTGCCTGAATATGTTCCTCTATTTCCTCTTTCTCTTTCTCCTCCATATCAGTGTCATCACATTCTGGCTGGTCAACATTCCTTCTAATTACAAGTCCACCATTTGTGCTCCTGTCCCTAACTATACCTTCACTTTCATCACCTTTTAATAGCACAGTGTGAGCAGAGTAGTCTGTTACTGCTATGTTCCTGACAGCTCCTTGTCTTCTGAAGCAGTCATTTATAGGACTGCCATGTCCTTCAAAATCCCCTTCACATTTTTCTTCTCTGTCTTCATATTCACCATCATTTATCAGATGAGGTTCTTCATCTCCTGGGGATGCAATGGTGTCATCTTCCTCACATCCACCCTGCATATACAAGTGAGGGATATCACTAAACAAGCACACCAGAAAAGCGGGGCTCCTAACATAGATTCATTCATTCTCCACTTTCAACTCATTGGTCACCACTGGCAAGTCTGAAAATATCTGTACAAATCCTACTGCAAAAAGGTGCACTATGCAGGGGGGGGGGGCAGTAGATTTTGTCAAGTGTAAAGTAACATTGCATTTACTTGGAATTCATACAAAGAGGACAGACTCTTAGCCTCCTCCAACCTGCTTAACATCTTCCTTACAAATCCCAAATACACACTGTGTTTCTCAAAATGTGACCCAAGATTAGGAAGGTGTAATCTGTTGTTGCATCTCCAAATGATGAGCCTCAGTCACTGTATTTCCAATCTCACAAAATTTAATGCAGTCTTACTGTTCCATAATGTTGGAAATTACTAAATCAAAGCAACAAAAAACTCCGTATGACTAACGAATTAAATGAGCTGTAAGCGTATCTGGACATGCAGTAAGTACATATTATGGCATGTAGTTCACAGCTGTGTCTCAGTGCCACACAATGTCTGATGTATCAATTGTCTGAATACTCTTTAACCAGACTCTGTATATGCATTCACACAACATATAATCATGTATATTCAGACAATGAAAGTAACGAAGGCATCAAAACTCACCATGTTCATGCCAGTAACATCATATTGGACACATTTCTGCATTGGTGGTGAGCTGCTAGACAGGTGCTGGTCAGCTAGCATTGTAGGGGTTGTGGGTGGAGTAAAAGACTGCTCTGATGACAATGATTCTCGTGCCAATCGACGCTTTTTTAAAGGAGTAACATAATCAGGGCAAGGTGGGGAACCTGAAAATACCAAGGTTTTAAAAATCTCTAAAGCACAGAAACATTAATTACACCAGTTCAGTTATATCTAACATGAAGACATACAACCATAAACACCTAGCATAAGTTTACAGAAATACAATTTCAGCAGGAGGCCAACACATATAATCTCCCAATTCACAAGTATAACAGAAATACCCAAGTTTGAACTTGCTTTGATTAGAGATTAAGAGGCATCTATTATAAATCTGAATATGGCAAGTTAAGAGAGCACATCATCATATTCCTTTGTGAGAACATGTCTCGAACCCTCCCCCCCCTCAGGCATGCAAGCACACACCCACATGGTATGCAAAATATGACACAATTGGAGGAAGACAGGACGAACATAGAGAGGATTTCAATTTTCACATATCTCCAATATTGTTCAGAAGGACAAAAGGTTACTCTCTCTACTGAAAGAAGAAACCAGAGATGTCTGAAAATAAGTTCCCTATATATCACAGATTTTATGGGATGTTTGAACATAGCAAAGAGTGAAATTATTTCACTGGAATGATCAAAATTTGAAAAGTGGGGGGGGGAGGGATAGCACCTTTTGCCTAATATTAGCAGCATTCTCCAAGAACAGAACAAAAAAACTGCAAGCAAGCAGGCATCACTCATGCTTCAAATCCAGGAGGTGCCAGTTCAAATTATGGCCCACAGAACTGCTACCCTGACTGAGATCATTCATGATTATCCTCAATCCCTTCAAGCAAATGCCTAACAGTGTATAAAAAGTCACAAACAATTCTTTCCACACCTATCCCAAATCATTACTCACTGATCATTCAAGAATATATATTCTGAGCCAAAGAAAGCAGCATTAAATGAACTCAGAATAAATAAATAAATTCATGAAGACCCTTTTATTGGTCATTACATTAATAATGCTTATTCAAACAGAATTCGCGTAGTGGGGGAGGAGTCCAACTGAGTCTACTCGGCACGGCGACCACTGATTCGCCTACTGTAGCCTGCCCCAGGTGATTATGATGATGGAGAATCTGGTGGAATGAAGATTGGCAGCGGAAACCGAAGTACTCGGAGAAAACCTGCCCCAGCGCCGCTTTGTCCACCACAAATCCCACTTGACCAGACCCAGGATCGAACATGGGCCACCATGGTTGGAAGCCAGAGACTAACCGCTTGAGCTATGGCACAGCCCTATTCAAACAGAGAGCTACAATAACATTTTCCAACCTTTCCTGGCAAAATTTGATACAAACACCCAAATGAATTGTTCCTTCCAATTTATTTCATATTCACCATACTGAAAAAAAAAACATTCTAATTCCAACTACAGTTACAGACACCAGTCCCTTCAAATTCTGGCAAGAATACAAATCTTTCTGCAGCAACCATAAATGGAGGATTCACATGCATCTGTAAAATGGCAGCCAGTCACAAGTCAGTACAGCAGTATTGAGAACAATGTCAATGACCACAAGCACATATAAAGTATGGGTTCACCGCTAAACAATTTGCCCTATAACATACACACCTTACAATGACAAGTGTTGATTGGAAGGTGACATTACAGGCAGGTTGCAGTGAAGTTATTAGAGCTCATGAAATCAAGTCCTAACAAAAAACAACATACAAATGACTCTGTTCCACCTGTCCCTTTGGTTTATAAACATAATGTTCAGAAAGTTAATAGAAAGTCCGTCCAGTGTAACAATTTGTAGGTCACTTCTTTATCACTTCTGCCTTACATGTTTCGGTTTAATATAAACCATCATCAGAGGCACATAGTACAATCATGAAAACACTGTCGTCGTTAAAATGTACACAGTTATGTTTGCTGCGTTTACGCTGCTACAGTATATCGACGTGTAAAAACACAACACTTGCTAGGATTGTTGAATGCACTAACAATTCTCACATCCCATCCGAAACTTCCCTCAAGTTAAAAATGTCAATGTTAAAATATTCAAAGTTTAAAAATTTAAAACATTTCATATAAAATGTTAGGCTCCTTCTTGTTGATTCATCCCGAAGATGGGAGATGTCAGCTTGATTAACTATTAATTCTGTTAACTATTCTATTCTATTAACTTTGTGATTGATAGTGTAACGGACCAAAAATGAAACAATTCAAAATAATGTTCAGAATTATTGCAACACATTACTCAAGCATTATGCAAATATTATTTGTTGGGGATCTTCATCAGAAACTTCCATGGGAACTGGGAGGCACATCTTCCCATATTACAATGCTGCTAATCTAACAGCTATAACATTGCAGCTTCATACTATATGGCAGTGTGTTGATTCTTGGAGAAAGAATGAAATACAGTGAAATCTCAATCTGTTGTTCTCTGACATATCGCTTTCCTGAATCTGCTGTTCAATTTCTGTGGCCTCTGAACAAATCCTATTTAAACTATGGAAATAAAACCCACACGCACTGTTCTTTATTATTTTCCTGTATCGACTGGCCAGAAATTTTAGTCCTGAAAAACATTAATCACAGATTGATCGATTTTAAAAAAGTGCAACACCACAAACACAAATGTTAGCATGCACTGGCAGTAATAACAGTGGTTGATTATTTTTGAACGTGGTGTAGCAGGTTGCAGTTTTCACTCTGTACGGTTAGCCGTCTGCTATGAGACCTTTAACACATCTTACCTACCAGACAATGAGCTGGAGGGGAAGTATGGCTGGCTCAAGACACCACCAAAAACCAACCAAGTAAACATCATTAATATTGAAAGGTTATTATTCAGTTTGAAAAGGAAAGGTGCTACTAAACAAATGAGGATTAATGACTTTTTAAAAAGATGTAATGCATATTTGACTTGACAGTGAAGTAATATCACTGGTGAAACTTTTTTGATTTAGTAAATACATATAGGCAAATGTGACTGCTTTTATTCATTTTATATAGGCCTGTCCACCTATCGTTTTTCCATATCCACTGTTCTTTTTTCAGGACCATTGACAAAAATGATGAATTGAGGTTTCGCTGTATATATGGTTTACTGAGCCATGCTTTCAACATCTCACACTATACAGTAAATCTTACAAAGGACAACAAAATGTTCTAGTAAAATGTAAGAGATGTTTTTCTGAGCTGGGTGGTACTTGTTCATGAGTACTGTCTAATATATTTTTTACACATCTATCACACCTGCACTTGGTAACTTCTAAGGTACAAAATCAGTATTTGATGCTAAAATACACAAAACACTTGTAACATTCTTGTATACTTGAATCTACACAACACTACTGTATCTGATCTGTGTCCTTTTATATCCAAGTATCATCAACTTCATACATCTGAATACATATGTGGACTACTGATAATGACAAATACAAGGTGTGGCAATAAAGAAACCGGATTCATGCTCTAACCCTTTATTAAAAAAAAATCAGACAGTCGAAATGTTATCCCCTTCAATGTAGTCCCCTCCCCGATCCCTACACCGCTCCATGCGAATTTTCCACTGTTGGAAGCAGTGCTGCAGGTCATCTTGTGTTATGCTCTTCAAGAGTTGCGTCGCTTTTGCTTTCACTGCATCCACGGACTCGAACCTGGTCCCTTTCAGCGCAGACTTGATTTTTGGGAAGAGAAAAAAGTCGCACGGTGCTAGGTCCGGAGAATACGGTGGATGTTCCATCACTGGAATGTTGTTTTTTGCCAAATACCTCTTC
>NW_019721758.1:1714138-1715104 GCF_002891405.2 Cryptotermes secundus
TTCCCGACGTTTTTCCTACCCTCCATAAACTTCTTAAACCACTCGAAAACTTGCGTGCGAGATAGACACTGATCACCATATACTTCTGTCAACAAATTGTAAGTTTCAGTGGCAGATTTTCCAAGTTTTGTGAGGAATTTGATGTTAGCACGTTGTTCTGCATTAGCACTCAGCATTATTCCGACGGAGCTCAGAAACACGATCCGCTTCTAACAATGGTCGCGGCCAGACTAACCGATGCACGTGAATGAAACTTTGTGTGACGGTAGAGGGAAGTCCAAGGGTCAATGCCCTACCCTCCTCTTCATCAATGACGTGGCCGGAAATGAGTCATAAAAGTAATCCGGGTTCTTTATTGCCACACCTTGTACTTTGGCTCTATAATAAAATGATCAAGTACCAGAATTATTGGTGCCATTCATCCTTAAAGTTGTATTTAACTGAGGATCCTGAAGCCATGGAAGGACAAAATACGTTTTCTGTCATTGAATAAAAGATACGTGACAGGGAAGGATAAAACAAAAACAAACTGAAATAACAATGACATCAAAACACCCTGGCAAGTCCTGTTAAATGGGAAAAATAAAATAATTAAAGAAGATGTGTACATACAGCATAACAAATCTGGTGCATTCACTCTGTTATTTCTGTAGATTTTCAGTTCATTAATGTTAACTTCTGATTCTACTGACAAACAAAGGGAAGGATGGGCATACAGTGGTCTCCTTCACTTTGAAGGATCTAATAATTTATGTTATATATATACAGGGTGTCCCAGGAGGAATGTGCCAAACTTCGGGAGGGTGTTCCTTATGTTAAAGTATGCCGATATAACCCAAAACACCTATGTCCAAAGTTGAACGGTTACGGAGATAATGGCCCAAGAAAAGTGTGGTCTTCTGGCAGGTCCAAGCACTGTACCTCGCTGTACCTCTCAGCTGAGAGCCCTTATCTATGTTTGTCCTT
>NW_019721758.1:1716643-1785968 GCF_002891405.2 Cryptotermes secundus
TATATATATATATATATTGTATGTATATTGGAAAGGAGGGAATTAGCTGATGATTCAGTCTTTTAGTTTAAAAAAATATATATAAAATCTGAGCAAAAAAGCCCAACTGGAGTTATGGCATGACAACATAGAAATCTCTTCGGCTGCTTTATCCTGAAAACTGTGGAGGAGGGGGATGGAACTGTAATGTGCTCTGTAACTTTTGTTCAGAACTTTTTTGATCTCATAATACTTAGTGAATTACACTTCAGATGCATGCCAAAACATACATGTCTTCGTATAAAGTATCTGTTGATGCTGCCCAGATTTAGCCAAAATCACATGAAATGTGCTGACAAATATTAGATAAAAACGGCCAGACACAAAATTTCATGAAAAACTGCTCAGCATTACTTGAGCTATCACATGCTGGCAGGCAGACAGACATGGCATATTAAGGTGCATTCTTAACACGAAAGGAGAGAAATCTGTAGCAGATGCACCATTTTACACAGCTACATTATAAAAGTACTGAACAAAAGTGCTTCTCACAAAATGTTACCATATCCAGTGATGGAATATACCAAGTTCCAGAATTAAAGTTGGCTGTCGATGGTACATAAGATCCAAACAGAGGCAGTCACCAGACAATGCATGCAAGTCCCTGAATGTCAGAAATTTCCTATCCTTCTACATATACATACAAGTTCACTGAAGCTTGAAACTTATCATAGTTATTATGCAATTTCCCACTATGGCACAAATTTTTGAGAGTTAATGTGATGAATGAATGTAGCTCTGCAAACGATACAAATGAGCAAGCAGCATCTTGTTTCAGTGCGCCATGTCTATTCTGTGAGCATTTATAACATTTTTATGTCAACATATGACGTATACTACACAATCAATCATTTTTGTTATTCATGGGAGATAACATTAACTGTTGACTTCGACAAATCATCTGATAACATGAAGAATTGGAAAGGAACACGGGAAAAATTAGGGTAAGTTAATAGTGTTAAAGCTTATACAACAAATGACGAGACTCCCCACTGAAGTCTTAATAGGTGTTATATCTCAGGAAATTCATTATACAAGGCCTACAGTGCATCACACTATCTACTGAAAAATGGATAAATCTTCCATCACCTGCTCTGCTGAAAGAGAAACATTGAAACTGTGGTTTATTAACTATTGTACCCAACGTATGCAAAAGAAACCAGTGGAATGGATGATATTACAAGGCAGTAAGTATATCCAGTATTTAAAAAATAAATGTCTAGCATTTTCAACACTCTAATGCGAATTATCAATTACTTTAAGGCAATAGCACATTTAAAACTATACTTATGAGAAGAATAAAATAAGCTTCATTATGTCTTTTATTAAAAAACTAGCAGAACTATATTTACTGCCCAAAAATAGTATTAAAAAGATGCACAAAGACAAAATTTATGGGGACATTAGTTGATTTCAAAACTCCTTATATAATCAGATTTTAAAAACCACTTGGAAAAGTGTGGGAACTACGAACATATAACTGAGTTAATCATAAACTGTCTCACATCTAAACCCAAAATCAGATATTCCTTTTAACATCTCAATTAGAAGTAATGGTAAAAATTTAGACGGACACAATCAATAAAGGTCTTGTAATGCTTTACACCTAGCAGTCACCCAGCTTCCAAACCATGTGGAAAGAGTTGTATGAGAACTCCACTGTCTCCACCATCACTAGTGAATAAAGAGTCCTGTCTCAACAGAACTCCGACAGGACCAATATTTATATACCACTTCTGATATCTTAAAATGTTCATATTTTAAGAGTTTACTTTTACATTATGTATTAATTCTTTTTATACAGGGTGTCCCAGGAAGAATGGACCAAACTTCGGGAGGGTGTTCCTTATGTTAAAGTATGCCGATATAACCCAAAACACCTATGTCCAAAGTTGAACGGTTACGGAGATAATGGCCCAAGAAAAGTGTCTTCTGGTGGGTCCACACACTGTACCTGTCAGCTGAGAGGCCTTATCTATGTTTGTCCTTGAGTGCCGTGATTCACCCTAGCCGTACTTATGTAGCTGGCTTTGTGAGAATGCGCAGTCAGTCATATTACGTCATCGCTCGCCAGTCATGTGTCATGTATAGTGCTTGGAAACCCTAAGGACAATTATGACATGGCGAGCGAGTACTTTGTACTTCAATTTTATGGCTTCATGTCACTCACAAGTTAGTTTTATGTTACGTACATTATTAACATTACAGAATCCACATATTCCTGCCAGTTTTAATATGTATTTTGTAATCGCCGGTCAAAGTTTGACACTTCTCTGGCCATCATCTCCGTAACCGTTCAACTTTGGACATAGGTGTTTTGGGTTATATAGGCATACTTTAACATAAGGAACACCCTCCCGAAGTTTGGTCCATTCCTCCTGGGACACCCTGTATATAAAGTATGGGAGAATTCTGCGTGGACCTGCTCCCACTGTGATCTATGGTTAAACACCTTACTCTTTGTAAAAATACAATGCCCTGTGGCTCAGGGGTGGACTGGAACTCCATTATGCTCACATTAACAAATGCACCTGCACAAACATGTATGCATATACAATATCTTGTCACACAATTAAAACGGAGATTAAAAACAAGAAACCTAAAATGTTAAGATAAATTTCTCACACTGTAGTTGAACCATTCATTACCTGGAAGGGCAGTGAGTTAAGACATGGTAACACAAGTGGAGGAGAATTGAATGGATATCATCCAGAATCCTGTTAAGTGGTTGGAGTTTTCTGGCCAGATGGCAACAGAAGACACTTGTGAAAGGAAAGATAACATACACTGAAAAACACAAGCAAGTGGCACATGAATGCAAAATGCCCTAAATCCATGGCCCACAAAGCAGAGCCCTCGATGATCTTGCAACCTATGCTACCTGAAGATTCTGATAAACCTTTTCATAGACCATACAAAATGTGAGTTATAATTCTGGTAAACTACTTTCCTGACATTAGTGCAAACAGATCATAAATTTCCCAAACTACTTTTTATATAGCAAAGCACTGATGTTGGTACAGTCCACCCCTAGCCTTGCCTATGGCAAATCATGTATTTTTACAGGGGAAGAAAAGAAAGGAAAAAAAGAAAGAAGAAGAAGAAAAGCAGGATAATGTGGTCTGAAATATTCAGCTATAAGTATCTGTGGAACTCTTCAACTGATTAATCTGAGATTCCTAATATCGATATCACTCAAATACCTGTTCTGCTGTTGGGACTGGCACAAGAATTTGTGGTAGGAGAATCACACTCCTCACTAATGGCCTGTCGCAGCCACCTCTTCTTTGCGGAACCAACACCACCTCCTGGAGCAGATGGTGCTCCTTTACTGCCAAGGCTTGCTCTGCTGGAATGAGGTGTTGGTGACGTGCTAGATCCCAATGCTACTCTGTTAGCTGCTTGAGCAAGAGTTGCTAGTGACTTTGAAGGTGAATGATGAGCGGAATAACCGTAGCTGTCAGCTACTTGTGGATTTAATATGAGATCTGTTGGATTAAGGGGGAGGTCATTTGGGCGTAAAAGGATGGGAGATGTCAAGGGGACAGGAATGGTTGATGGAGTTGAAGGAAGTTCAGGTGACTTGTTAAGCCATTCATTCATCAGGACCTGGACACACAAAGGAAAGCGCACTTGTGAAAACCCTAGCATATGTTACAAAAACCCCTTCTAATAAACAGTCATCATGAGTACAAGAGGTTGTTTTAGTAAGAAAACTTTCAAGTTCAGATAATGTTAGAAATGTTGATTGTCAAATTATTCACTACTTTCATATTTACATGATAACTGATTAAAAAAAACTTGGGAAATGTTAGCATAGAGTAACAATTCTGGTATTTCCTGCAAGCAGCATAAAATGCTCCTTAACTATCTTAAAAAATGACTAAAAGGAAAACTGTATTGGGAATAAAATGTTTCACCTTCTACTTTTATTTGAAAAAATGTTCATTCTGATAATTATTGGGCAAGTTATGTCAAAGTCATGTGAGCAGAAATGAATTCTGGCCTTCATGTACGGTAACAATCTTTGTTGTCCGATTTTAACTGAAACTGAAATGGGCTGACAAATTTCAGTAAATTCCAAAACTGAATTTCACAAATATGTGTTTACCAGTGCTTGAATTTGGACATTAAAACAAAGAGCTGAACAGACAACACTAAGCTAATATATACGCTCGCATCTGTTCCTTGTGAATACATAGAAAAGGGCAAATACAGCCATACCTGATCACTTTTATTACACCTTTGTGCCATGAATATGAAATCAGATGTTAGGAAAGACTTACAGATAATGTATTTCAACAATTTTTGGATTATTATGAATATCTATCACAGTGAACACTTTCAGAAATGTTATAAATCTTGTTATATTGGGACCGCACTGTATTTGAACTACCTCCTGCAAAACTGCAGTTTTAACTGCATACAATTATTTCCCACATACTGAGCACCATTTTATCATCATGAAGCAACAGTTTATTCATTAATGCTTTTACAACAGTTACTTTTTCCCAAAACAATTTGGTCATTAAAAACTTCAACCCCTAATAAGAGATGACCATGGAAAATTACAGCTTCCACATGCTAATGCTCACATGAACTTGAAGCTGGGCATACCTCAACAGTCATTCTACATACACAGTCTCTCTCTAATGCTTTGCTAACACCCAAAAGCAGCTGAACCTAAATGGTAATCCACCTACTTTATTATCAACAAGTTTTATGAATCTATTTTTGGTCATTTTAAATTTCTGTATTTCATTTAAATCACCTCAGTTTGCAAGTGTGCAGACTGCCTATTAGTGGTGTGTTACCAGATGCTCTGAAATTTACCACCATAATCAGTAAATCAAGCAGACCAGCGGCTTTATTTACTATAATGTGAGTAACATGGAGCCACAAAGATAGGAATAAACTGTAAAACATTCACAATGGAAAACTGAATGTAGAAGGAAGGTCGACCAATGGGCCAGTCAGACAGGGGAGTCCACAATGATAACACAGATGGAAGATCTTATTTGTTGATTCCAATCTCACTTGCATACAACGGGATATCAAAGTGGGGTCAACTGATGGATGCAACAAACAGTAGGATCCATCAATTCACTGGTAATATAAAAGGCTAAAGACAGGGTGTGGCAGTCCAGATAAATACTCAACTCCATACAGTGTTTTCAGGTTGTACTTTGCAGCTGTTATCACTCTGTTGGTGAAGGAGACCAACTGATACTACCAACAATACTTGCACTGCCTTGACAATGGACATTCTCCAGCTCCCTTTGTCAGTGAATCTGAAAAGTTTCTGATTATTACTAAAATGGGATATGACATATGCAACAACCTGAAAGCTTACTGGTCAACGACTGAACATTTATTTCCACTTTGTTATGAAAAACAATGATATGTGTCAGATTTCCTCATATTCCTAAGATTTCTCCACTTTTCAAAAGACAACGCTATTAAAAATTATGACCCAAACTACAACTCTATGGAAAAGAAGACACATTTGCAACTTGCTGAATGACACGTGTTGTAAATACTGTGCCCCTTCTGAACATGTGGCCGCAGAAAAATTTACAACAGTACTTTTCAAGGAGAGCCTAATTTTCAAACACATACCCAAGAAACACAAATGTTCAGAAATCAATGTTTATACATTATGTGACATGTCTGGTTACACATGATATGGACCACTACTTAGAGGACAGGACATGCACACCTACAGATATGACAAGAACACATGCCATCAACAAATAATAGGAAAGACAAGGATGTCAGCTACATGGGCAACTTCTGTTGCCTGGCTTATTCCATGATCTGAGAAAAGAGAACAATTATCGTGGGACAGTCAGACCTAACAAAGCTGCTATCATGGGACCTGCTTTCACCAACAACTAAAATGAGTTCACTTTCACTCTACAAGAAGACGACTTGACAACAATTACCTGAAGAGGTAGATATGATGTACATGTACTGATAAAGAGGCACCATCCACCAACAAACAGTAACTCTTGTGATGAGCATGGAAATGCTACAAAGTCAGCATTAAGATATGACAACAAAGGGCACAGAATGGTGAACAGTTACTTAACACACAAGTCAAGGAAGTGTACAAAGAAATTACTCTTTGAAATATTACAGTTGACAATTTTGAATAGATTCTTCCACCTGGCTTTATGGGGTACCAAACATGAACGATTCCGACTTGTTCCTGTGTGGAACTTAAAAAGGCTAGTTTACCTTACCCACAACGACCCATAAGCACACCACTGGTTTTTGGGGAAACAAATTATTCAGCTCAAGGTAGACTCAGTAACCACTGGCCAGTTCAATCCTCCAGATTGTATACTTCCATATTTATTCACATATGGAATGAAAAAGAGGACAAGTCAAGTGTAAAGAATGCTGATGTGGGACATCATCATATTGGTGTCCACTCTGAAGCCTGAAACACCAAACTAAGCTATAATATGGAATGTAAACATATTTGGAAATTTTGACCATATTTCACCAAATATGAGGTTCTATCAGAAAGTTCCCCAACAGTTATTGTAACTGCGTCTCATTGTTCTTTCATCACGACAATGTACCTGCCCACACGTCCTGAAAACCATAGAGTTTGTGGCTAACTACAACATGGTTATTGTTCCTCATCCTCCCTACTTGGTTAGACTTAGCCCCGTAATTTTACTTTGTTTCCCAAATTCAAAATTAAACTGAAAGGACGACGTTCTGAAACAGTGTCTGACATCCAAAGGAAATCACCAGTGGTACCTGACAGCATTAAGGAAAAATGACTTCTACAGTGCTTTTGAAGGGGATGAGAGGCTAAATTGAGTAGCTTAAGCCAGTATTTCTTTTTCGACCTAGTGTGGGAACTTTCCAATACACATATGTAAAAGAAAAGATTTGCATGTTTCTTGCTGGGCACTCCAGAGTAATGAACTTACAGTTTGTCAGGCTGTGTTCAAATACAGTTTAAAGACAAGGGCATGGTCAAGCAAGATGATAAATGTTAACAAGTAACCGAGACCCTAATGGATTCCTCAAGAAACCAGAATCTAGTAACTACACACTGTTCAGAGCACAGGCTGATTGGACACTGATTCTACCGTCATCAACTTCCTGCAAAGGCACTGCGCCAGTTGCCGAGAAAAATGCTGCCATACCGCCAGAAGTGCTAGCACACACTGTTTACTTCTTTCATTAATTATTAATCAAATATAGTAATTAACATTGTACTCACCATCATAGGAGATGTTCAAAATGTCTTTCCCCTGCTGTGAGATATGTCTAAATTCCTTTAAACAGATTTTGGGAAATTTGTTGCAATTCACATTGCTGTATGTTGTAAACTGCTTCACAAATATTCTGTTTTAGAGCCTCCAGGTCATGTGGATTGTTGGCATACACAACACTTTCGAGTTTTCCCCACAAATAAAAATCACAAGGGTTTAGATGTGGGGATCTAGGGGGAAAACGAAACCTTGATAATAATTCTATCCTCCTATTAATTCCCCGAACACACTACATAATGCTTGGACAGTTTCCTTAGCCGTGTGCCATCTTGCATAAAATAACCGAATCTTTCTTCTGCAGGTGCCAAATTAACGAAAAATGGATTTATTATTTCATTAATGTATCAATGATCATCAAGAATTCCTTCATAAAATATTGGTCCAATGATATGGTTTGCACTAATCACACAAATTACACCTATCTTTTGGTCATAAAGCGAAAGTTGAATTAGGCCATCAGGAATTTCACTACTCCAATACCTATTGTTTTGTGAGTTAAAACATCCCAAGAGATTAAAATTAGTCTCATCTGTGAAAAAGGTCAGCTTAGGATCAATAAGTCTGTCACATACATGATTCATACATCAATTACAAAACACCACTATTCTTTCATAATCCACAGGTCTAATTTCACAAAAAGAAGGAATTTTGTATGGAAGAATGCACAATAGTTCAATTGCTGTCCACACTCTCTCTACAGAAATACCACTTTCTTGTGCTAATTGCAGCAAAGATTTTCGAGAAGAATTTTCTAATCAATGAGCAATGCCATCAAGTTTTTTTTTTCAGTTAAAACGGTGTTTTTATTGGCTTTCTGTCAATTAAAATACCAGTGGTTCAAACTCCTTCACTAATTTGTAAACTGTATCACCAGATGGACATGCTGTGTCAGGCAGTTTATGGCAAAATTTTCTCCTGCACGATTTGTAAAAGTTCCTTTTTCACATAACAATCATAAATGAAAACTCTGTTCTAAATTGTATCTCATGTAAGCCATAAACAATCATAACAAAACAAAAATAAGTTACTATAACATTCTATGGCATAATGTTGATTGACTCACTGATCAGGTGATCACCCAATGAATGAACTTCAGTTTGCTGGGTCATACCACAGTGTCTGCTGAGACGCTCCCTGGATGTCTAATAAGCCTGCACAACGAACATGTGGTATAGGAATAGCAACAGCAATAAACAAACATACCTTCTTTGTCTTTGGGAACTTGAATCCTGGTGCAAGAGGTCCAACAGCTGCTGCAACCAGTAAACAGGCTGAGGACAGAGGTGTGGGAGGTGTGGAGCCTTGTGAGCTACCACTGCCACTACTATTTGCATTGTCACAAAATAATGTGGGGTTTACTCCGCCTTGCGCTTGTGATGTAGTGCTCCCTGGTAACTGAAATCACAATTACCAAGGTAAATTTCATGCACTAGATAGACCAGAGAAGTTACTCAAGAACTTTACTGGATTATACAGTTTCAACAAATGTAAAATACAAGTTTTCTTATTACATTTTTGAATGGCCCTGTTCCTCAGTTCTTCAAACGGTGGTGATTAATCCATTCTCTTCAGACATTCCAAAAGAAATTCATTTATAGAGCAAGGGGGAAATCCTCATTACATGTCATGCTTCATCAGACCACATCGTCTACTTACCCTGTCAAGATGTGGTGGAGTATGTTGATATGAGGGAACTGAGTTTTGCTGTGGTGTACTACCATTGGCTAGGGCTAGCAGCAAGCCTGCAGCTGCTGACACTGGAGAAGACTGATGGCTGCCTGCAGGATTTATACCAGAAGTCTGTGAAGATTGCAGAAGCCCTGTGCTTGATGCAACTCCAACAGCTTCATCTGCAGATGTCATGTCTGAGTCTCCGGAGTTTAATCGTGTTCTTCTCCTTTGTGGTGGTGGCGGATGTTGTGACATACTGCTTGTCCTTCCACGACCCTTACGTCTGTCAACCACATAACAATAATAATACAATAATGATAACACTGCTGATGACATTAAAATAGGATACACTCATCACGTGTGCACACCTCAAATTCAGGCCTTCAATGCATACCTATTACATACAAAAATGAATAACTTGGTGAAACAAAATACTTTTGACAATTTTCTTCATGCCTTCCACAGTGAAATTAAGTCTTATCCCCCCAAACCAAAACTGCATACTGATGTGCTTCATAAATTGCACTCTTCACCAATTATAAATAGAATGATCAAGTCTCGGAGGATGAGGTAGGCAGGGCATGTAGCACAAATGGGGTTGAAGATGAATGCATATACAATATTGGTGGGAGAGCCAGATGGAAAGAGACTACTAGGAAGACCAAGATGTAGGTGGGTAGCTAATATTAAAATGGATCTTACAGAGACAGGATGGGATGGTATGGACTTGACTGGACTAACTCAAGATAGAGACCATTAGAGGGCTCTTATGAACATGGTAATGAACCTTCAGGTTCCATAAGACGTTAGGAGGTTCTTGAATAGCCACAAAACTGGTGGCTTCTCAGGAAGGGTTCAACTCCATGAAGATACTTAGTTAGCTAGTTAGCCCCTCAAGCCAGTCATTAGCCTGGGAATGAATACAAACAAAAGCAGTAATATTCCTCTTTGTACCATTTTCAATTGCATTTGTATATATAAAATGGAGTATCTCAAAATTTCTTTGGTCGAATGGTACCACAATTTTGCATGGAAAATATTAAATTATAGCTATACAACAGGAAATCTGTACTAGTGCCAACTAAAAAAAATAAAACCTACCGCTCTTCCTTTCCAACAGGGCTGCAGCTTCTGATCCATTCACAACACACATCCCCACATTATATTACCCAACACTTTGGTCTGACAATGTATTTACTTTCTCTCTGTCTTATCCATGTTGTGTAACACAATGATTATGGCAACATGTTCGTCTTTGCCCACAGTTTCTCCCTTCTGAAGCTTTCAGTTTCTTATGCAGGCTGGAACATGCTTCCTACTCAATCTAAGACTGTCTGTGACATTTACTCCTAATCCTCTCAGCAATGCTGCCAAGTATGGTGAGCTAGAGAAGTTAAAAGTTGTCTGTGTTTTAACTAATTAAGCACTACGCCATGAAGAGATATGGGGGAGTAGATGCAGAGAGCCATCTTTTCTTGACCTCAACACTATTTGGAGGTGGGAGCTCAGCATCATGCCCCGGCCGCTGCACCCCCAGAAAGAGCCCCCAGTATCCATTGTATAGGAAGCTGGGAAAATTAAAAAGTACTATGCCATGAAGACACATAGGGGAGTGGATCAATTGATCCATGTTTTCTTGACCTTGGCATTAGCCGGAGGTGAGTGGTCAGCTTCACGCTCCGGCCGCTTTACCTTTGGGGAAAAAGCCCCTGGTATCCACTGGATAGGAGGCTTTGTGGGCTCCAGAGCCGGTCTGGACGACGTGGAAAAAATTCTTCACCCTACTGAGATTCAAATTCCAACTCCTCGGTTGTCCAGCCCATAGTCAGTCGCTATACTGACTGCAGTACAAAGGGCAATATTACCTGCTGATGATACTTATTGTTGCAAATAAAACATCAATATTTTCTTCACATTTATCTTATAGCTGATGCAATGCAACGATGCAATGTAGCCAAACTTACTGCTGTCCTCCCTTTCTTTGGCTTATCAACTTCTCTTTCAACCACATTCAGTTATTTGCAAGCCATGATGGGCACAAATAACATATGACATTTATGGATATTTTATCTTTCTGGTAGAAATCACACTCACAGCAGGAGAGCTCTTCTGCTGCCACCATTACAGGGAAACGCAGCAAGTTTAATGTATGAGAAATTAGCAGAAATAACACCACCACTGCCTTGCTTCCATGTTAACTCACTACAGATGAGCCTTCTTCATTTTGTTTTTGAGTTTCAGTCAGACAGCGAAACATTATTTGCAGATATAATTATGTTAGATTTTGTAAATATTGATGGTGGTATCCCCACCCCCACAAGGTACATGAGTGTGTGAATTTTTTTGGTAAAACCACTATTACACAAGTACTTACTTAGTTCAATGTGAAGATGTAATAATAAAATTATTTCGGTAATCTCCCAAAGTTGGTATCAATGACATTTTACTGTACCTCCTCACACTTAATTATCTGATAAAAGTTTCAAACCTTAATAATGTATAACACATACCTTTTCCTTCCCTGTCTATCAGCTGCAGCAGACTTAGCAGTAACACTGGACACATTACACCTCAGACCTTCATCCTTCACTTCACCTAAAACTTTGTTCGCATCTAACAATGGTTCCTTCTTAGGCATTCCATTATTTGCAGCTTCATTTTGATGATCCTTACGATGAGCCTGCTTCGCTTGATTTTCTTGACGTCGTTGTTCTGCTTTCTCTAGTCGTTCAAATGCCTTCATGATTGCTTCCATTTTACGTTCTTCACGAGTCTATAAAAATCAGCGTTGAAGGTCAAATAAGTAACCAGCAAACTTTCATAAAATGATTGTTTACATTTAATTCAATCATCTTCAAACTGGGTCAGTTAGCAGGAAGTGACACCGACCAAAATGTGTTCTCACACCAGGAACTCCCCAAGACATCCAAACCAGCCACTTTGTTGACTGTCCCAAGGAAACAGTATCTCTAATATTTTAACATATAATTTTACATGCTGGCATTCAGGACACTTCTGCAATGACCCAAAAATCCAACATTATTTAATAACACAACAAATGAAAGGCTTTAATAATTCAGTATTTTAATATTTAGTGTTTTATATATATTTATTTATTTATTTATACGCTGGCATTAATACCAACAAATATTATGTCTAACATCCCACAACTGTAATCACTAGCCGAAGGAAGGAAAAATAGCAGCAAAGTAGAGTGAGCACAAATATTTTACTTGATCATGGCCATACATAAGAGAAACATTTAAAAAAATACATGAAGTGTATACACGAACTGTGGTAATGGAACCAATAAGTTGTTCATACTCAATAAGATACTGAAATACAATATCTCTACAGTATCTGTTCTCAGGGCAATGAAAAACCTCTAGTTTTGTTCTTAAAAATATTGTGGCATATATGCTCAAATTAAGAACTGTGGAGCCAGAAGAAATGTCCAGTGCTAGGGAAAAGCATGTTAAGAACACACAACTCTTGTTTTCACGAGGTCAGCGTCATGTACCTACAGCAAAAGGTAGGCATGCAATAATAAAGGGACTGATAGAAGCAGTGTTTTCTATGTGGACCATGCAAGGCTACATAAAAAGTAAACTGTTTGTTGTGAGTTAGTTCAGCTCAGAAACTGCAGGTGAAAGGTGCTAGCCAGCGAGGATAGCAGATGTTAGACATGGAAGCCAAGGACATTACACAGCTGCAAGCTACTACCAAGCAAAGTCAACACCAGTCTCTGTGTGAGTGATCTTGAAAGTGTAATCACAAGCTGTAAAGTGTGTAATATATCCGACTGCCAATCCAAAACCCAGCTATTGTTGCTTAATATGTGATAATTTAATGACACACCACCCTCAACCTGCAGATTTAGTTTGTGGCAGAACTTCTGTAAATTGGGTTTTCCTAAATATTCATACCAGTATACCTAGCATTCAACTTCCTGTTATGACAGATAAAGCCTGATTTCATTTCAGTGGTTATACATGTGGAATATTTGGAAAGTAACCTCTGGTGAGCTGTTAAGGATGTACAGGACAAAAGTAGTTTAAATTAAAATTTAATGAATATCTGCAATTTGCATTTCTTAAATAAAGCCCGAAGTGACACGATAAAAGTTTTAAGAGTGGATAGTCTCTGGATCGAATGTGATAAAAAAAATTCAAATTATTTTTACCGAAGTATTAAATCCCATTTTAATATAAATAAAATATTCACTATATTTAATAAAACTAAATTTAATTTGTAAGATTTGAGGCTTTCACGGCGGTGACTATGAAGAAAGCAGTTTTCTGGGATTTGGCACCGTGTATATGTGGTGTTAATTTCATTCATTTTGATTACTGAAATACTCTTTGAGAAAAATTAAACTTGATAACACTGCAGTTTTTCATATGTTGGCTGCCTTGTGCAGTTCAGTGGTCCCACACAAGTGGGCCAACGCCACAACTGAAGCTTTAGTTGACATGATGTACAGCTGTAGGTTACTCATAGCTACATTTTTCTCTATTACACTGTTTTCTTTCAAGCATCATGATGCCAAAAGCAACTTACTGTTGGAAAGGAAGGATGATTACTAAAAGTACATAAGGAAAGACGTGTTCAACAGAAAAGTGGAGAAAAAAGAAGAAACACTGCTATAACCCCGACAGCAAGTGAAGAAACAGTGGATCACAATGCCCCAACTTATGTCGAAAAATGATCAGATATTATGGATGGATGGTATACTGCTGAAGATAAAATTCTTGGTCAGCAAGTGTGGTGTTTCATGTGAAGCACTATCCCTTGAATGCAATTAGAATGAAACTAGCTACAGTTTCTGCTTCGCTACTTTAGAACTGTTTCCAACGTTGCAGCACTTCTACAGAGAATAGCTTGCAAATCAAGCAAAAGTCAATGTTGCAGTACATTATTATTATTTTCTCCCAAATGTGTATGTGGACATGCACTGTCATGGAGAAGCAGTACACCGTATATCAGCATTCCATGCCTTTTGTTCTGAATGGCTCTATGCAGTTTTTTTAGTGTTTCAGAATATAAAACATGTCTGAGCTCTCAGGAGGCAGATTTCTTTGACACAGTCATACAAAAATGTATTCGCCGGGAAGACAAGTGCCTCAATTCGCATGGTGACTATGTTCAGCAGTAGTTCATGTACATATTTTTGTATATAAAATTTTTTTTATCATTGTTTGTTTGTTAGCAGCTTACCAGAGGTTACTTTCTGAATAGCCCTCGTACATACACAGAACGAAGTCACTGGAATAAAAAACCCCATCTCTGAGTAGGTGCAACTTTTATTACTTGGGAAACAAAAAAGATTGATATCTGTCAAACATGGGTAGAACTTCCAAAACTGTGAAGCAGTATTTTTGTTTTCTTATTGGAGAGGAGCCAAACAATGCCTGACAACTCGTTCCAAAGAGACAGTGGTAATGAACCTCCCTGTATAAAAAAATAACATCACATTCAACTTAATTCTCTTCAAATATCTGAGAGACCATACTTTAACAAAACTCAGCAACTTCACCTCAACAGCCTAAATTTCTTAGCAGGATTCTGTATATTGTCTATATATTCTTTTTTCAATATTAGCTAGTTCTGGAAAGAGCACCACACCCAGAAATTGCTGATGGAACCAAACTGAATTTTACTAATAATGCTGTCAAAACAGAACGTATAGGGAGGTTATGAACATACCAGCTTTCTCTTCTTATCTTGCTGGTCAGGAACTGTATCTGACACTGTCTGATCATGATCTCCCGATTCTATTTTTTGCTGCTGGTGCTGCTGCTTTTGTTGCTGCTGCTTCTGTTGTTGCTCCTGCTGCTGTTGTTGCTGTTCTAGTTGCTCATGTGGAATTTTAGTGGGGGAGCGTACAGTCGTAGAACTTCTCCGCAAAGGTAGGCTATCAACATTACTGGTGTTTATTAAATTCTGATTGTTACCACTATTTAGATTATGCTGATGCTGCTGTGATGGTACTGCCAAAGGATCACCATCTTCAGATGAAGTTGTTCTCCTCCCACGGCGACGACGTTCTCGGCTGTTAATTGAAAATCAGTTTAAAATAAATTACTTACAAGCCAAATGCAAAGTCAATGAAAATACATGTTCAATTCCAAACATTCATTGTGCTCACTGTATGCATCAACAATGTGCATAATGAAAAGTACTATCTTCTGGGAATTGAATTGTTGTGACAAGTAGGCTACCCACAATACAGGCCATTTTCTTAAGTTATTAAGTGTATTTAAATAATGTCAGAGTACATTAGTTTGTTGCCTGCATAATTCCATTCCAGTACCTATATCGATTGTTCATTCTGAAGTGGTCATACTATTTAATACCAGTTGACCACACTAAGCCTGCTGTTACGTGCCTATCAGAACTGCTCTTCTTGTGTTACAGTTACTGATTTCTGTTATGCTAAGCCACCTTTTAAGTGCTTCCATACTGTTACTACAGTCATACTAAATATACTGCTTATTATACGTTTAATCTCTTTCTATAATTACGTCAAGCAGTAGTATCTTACGCCTCCTGTCTAGTTCTGTATTGTGCGTTGTGGGCCTAGCATGTTGACAGACGCCAATACTTTATCCATCATTTCTACCTTGTATCTGGTTATCTGCACTCACCTTGGAAGCATCCGAAACCAACAACTAAATCAGATTCAATTATGACACCTCTGTCCTTATGCTAGGGTAAGCCTGAATATAAGACAGGCAGTGGGGTACACATCAAATCTATTCAGCATTTTTTTTGTTTCAGTTTATAATAATCTACGATATAGAGATAGTTTTCAACACTAAAAATAAAATAAACACTTCATGTTCTCAGACATATTATACCACAAAAACCTTTCCAAAAAACAGACCAGAGACACAAGTTGAAAGTCTTATTCCCATGAGATGCTAACCTTGAAAAGAAAAAAAAAACTGAAAGCAACAGCTGAAGTTCGTCATTCTACTGCATATTATATCACTTACTCAGTGGGTTCATGTATGCCATTTCTCCTATTAAGTGCTGTACATTCCTTCGGATTTCCACAAGCACACATGAATTGAGGGGGGCTTCCACTGCTATTCACTAATGTAGAAGCTTCCTGTGTCCCATCATGGTTTATGGTGATCTCTGAGTTCTTTTCTACGGTGGATACAGTCACAATATACAAATGGAGAATACCCTTTTCAATGCAGTGGCGTACCTGAATCAACAAATACACATATAAAAGAAACTGTTAATTAAATTTAAAATCTTATACCAAACTCTTGGTCTCCAAATGCTAAACAGACTGAAACCACTGCCTTATAAACCTCTTCACAGCAGATAAATTTATCAAAGGGCAAAAACATAGCAATATGCAAAGGGTACAAGGAAACTGGCAACCGCAGCGCAACCAGAAATATCACCAATTTCAAGCAGGCAACTGGTTTCCAGATTAGCACTGAGGAAACTTATGTTTGACTAGTTATTCACATCATCTTCAGTGGTTATGTTCGTCCAATATAATGCTTGATTGTATTTTTTTAATTTCATGAACTTACCTTCTGCAGTGGAAGATAATAATACTGATCCTGTCATAATATGGTGGTAGTCAAGACGAGTTAAGATGGCATGAGAAGATATGATGTTAATTTGTTTTAATTAAGGTCAATTTATTTTAATCGGGAAATACTGCGTTCACACGATACCAAATTTTGACATACAATGCAACAATTTTAGCAAGACGGAAGACACCTGATGATGGCAGTATAGAGACAAACCATGTAATGTGGATGAAGGTTGACTATATAATAAGTTGCATATAAGACGGAAATATATGTGAAACAGATGATATATTAATGCAAAAGGATGCTGAAACACAATATCATGAAAACATTTGATGCAGCCATTCTTCTGTGACAATTTAAACTGAGGTGCTTATATTGTTTCGAAAGGACTTAACCTGTATCCAGACTCTTTCATCTCATGTGAAATTCTTTCCCAAGCCAACTCTATTTTTTCCTGCCTAGCATAGTCTAGGTAGTGTCTGTCATGTATACCAGACTCTTGCTCAATTAACTGCACAAAAAAATAAATCAGCAGCTTCATCAACCTTTCGTGCCATCTTAAGAAACACGTGAATCACTGAAGCGCTTTATATGGCAGCTGACACCAGGAAACCACAAGGCAACGCAACTGTGAGAAGACTGACATGCTTCGTTGACTGGAAATTGATTTTCTCAGTCTTTCCATGAGTTGTGTTGTAGTTTCCTCAATCTGTGCTGCTTCATTCAGTAACATGTGTTCAACTCAGGCTAATTAACAATTCTCAGAAATTGCGGTTGTGTTGCAGTTTCCCGTTTCCTTGGTGTACCCTCACCCTTATGGTCCAAAATAAAATTATACTGTTTCATAATTGTGTCCTAACACATACACATCACACACGATCTCTAAACAACAAATTTAATCTCGTTATAAACTCAAGGCTCACCTAAGAAACACCTTTAATGAATCCTTCATTAATGCCTGCAACTATGTGTCTATGATCAGACTTCTACATGCATCTTTAAAAAACTTCATAAATAGTGTAAACATTAACAGCGCATTTTAAACTCTTAACTGAGAATTTAATTCTGAGCACTGAAAGAAACAAACACTGAATTATATTTATTTACAACCATATTCAAATTCAAAAGTGAAAGGATGGGACACATGTTTCATAATTTTCTGCAATGGTGCTCTGTACTGAACAGACTGCTTTATGCAGTAAACCATGTGGGCCTGTCCACCAAGGCCAAATGAACAGAAATCACCTTATGCATTATTCTTCATAATGTTTCTAGTAACCACCAGCAAGGGATAGGAGAAATCAGAAAGAGAAGATTTTATATTATACAGGATGAGGTGAGAGGAAGTGATGTATTTCACATTTCTGCTGGGGGCGACTGATTGGAGTGGGGAAAGCAAATATTGTGCGCACACACACAACCTGGTATGCAATTTAGTCACGGAGAACTGGATGGTGAATCATTAACGACTTCTTCTGAAGTTAAGCAGACTGTGCAGGTGCAAGATGATTCTGGCCACTTAATTGCATGATCTGGCAACATTCCTTTCCCACCATGCCCCCTGGACTTGACAGTCCAAAATATTTTTCCCGCAAAGTATCTCATGCCTAAACTGAATGCTACTTGTTCCCACTCCATCAATAAATGAAGGACTGTATTACAGAAGGAAGGAGAATAATATATGCAGAACTTCACACAGCAATTACAGCAATGTATCGAATGTCATGTATCTCACCTGCAACATGCAAGGCACGGATACTAAACTGCAAACATTATTACTTATTTCTTAAAATGTTTCACTTATTTACTGCCTGGTCTCGCACAGCAGCTTACAGAAAACAAAAAACTTTGTAGTTAACAGTGTTAAAAATCGTTCTAAAATGAACCAAAATAATAAAATGTACTATATCAAACACCTTTAACTTTTGTCCTCCAAAAAAAAGGGGGTTCTAATTTTGCAAGTACTGTAGTGGTGGTAGACATATTTTAAATTAGAGGTGGCAGTTCGCTGTCAGGGGAACAGCAAAATTTAAATCTCCCATTTTCAATGGTTTAACAGCCATGTTTTAAACAACATTAGCATTAAAAAAATGAAACATTCTGTCAGATGGAAAGCACAATACTTGGAGAAATAATTCAAACGCATGGCCAAAACGGGTTAAATTCTGCTAAACACTTAAATATCGACCAAATTTCTCCACCCAGTATTATTAATACAGTATATCCAGATGAATGGTATCCAGAATAAAAAAATGATATCCCAAAAACTGTAATACATGAATCCACTTTATGCTATCGGAATGGAAAATTCTGAAAGTTTCTTTTCATGTTTCAGCTTATGCGCATGTGCCAGCTGATGACCTTTGGCGAGCTCAGTAATGATTTCAACATCATAGAACAGGTTCAATGTGTTGTGGCTGGCAAAGTTGCAATCTCTTTAAGCCTCCTGTGTGCAAAATCTCCTGGAAAGACACAGACCTCTGAAGAAAATGTCAATTGCAGTAGAGAGGCACTCCAGCGAAGTTGGCACAAACCAAGTCTTTCTGCTGGCTTGCAGTTACAAATTACACATTCAACAGCACATGGTGTGCTACACAAGAGGCTCTGCCTAAGAGCATACAAGGCGTTCCATGTCAGTGGATCTGCAAACAGGTACAACTGAAGAATTTGGGGCAGTCAAAATCCACATGTCACATGTGTTGGAGAGAAGCAGCCCCAAAGTGAATGTGTGGTCTGACTTAATTCACAAGTTGACTGGACAGTTTTTCTTTTCGGGAAAGACCGTGATCAGACGTTCGTACTTGGACATGCTGGAGCTGTATGAGGTGCGCCAATTATCACCTTAAACCATCCTCCAAAAAGATGGGGCACCACCTCATTTCTGCTACCATGTTAGGTATAACCTGGACAGAGAGATGGCTGGGAGATGGATTGACAGAGATGGACCAATTGCTTGGCCTCCTAGGTTGCCAGATTTAAGCCCACTGGATTTTTTTTTGTGGGGTTATGTGAAAAACACTGCTTTCAACACCTGAAAAGGGGCACTGTGGCTATGGTAACACCACACATGCTTCACACAATGTGGAACAAGGTTCAATATCAACTCGATATGTGTCATACTCCCCAGGGGAGCCCACAATGATTTTTTTAATAGTTATATACCCAGTGAAAAAAAAACCCTGATAGTTTCCCCTTGTAATTGTGTAAACCATAAGGTGTATAATACATGCTTATTTTATTCTGGATACCTTTCATCTGGACACCCTGTACAATTTTCAGTTAACAGAATCTCCATTTTAAATGTTTATCACTGAACAAGATTTGAAGACAAATGGTTACAATTGAAAATTCTACACTGTTTAACAGATCTGAAAATAATGCAGCAAACAAGAAAGTTCTTCTAGAGAACTCACATGGGACCCAAAAGAAATGAGTGCAGTACATGGAAAACTAGTTAAAACACATATTTCAGTGACTAGTCTGCAAACCAAAATGTCGATGACCTTTAAAGAGAGTAAGTAAATGGATAAAACCCCAAGGACAAAGTCATACAACCTAACTCTGTGACCAGAGGAACTTTCTTTTTAATTTCGATAATACTTACCTCTGCATTCGGTTTACAGGATCTTCGTATGAACCTGGCATCGTTACCATATGTCCTTGTATCTACACATACTTCTGTGCCATCTTTAGGTAGACGATAAAAGAAAATAAATGGTCCAGGAGGTGGACGGGTCCGTTTGCTGTTAATGACAGTTAATGAGGGTGGGCGGTGCTGAGTGGAAAGCATATACTTTCCCCTCAGTTCTATTACCGGCTGGTTTGCTGATAATAATGTTGTCGAGACAAGAATCTGTGAACATACATTCATACCCCTTTAAACACAGGCAAGAAAGGAGTATAAGAAATAATAAATTATTTTATCTTGAAAAGAAAATTATTATAGTACCAACAAAATATCTGCCTCTTTCTCGCAATCAGTAAATTTGTGGGCCACAGGTCTGGTACATGCACTCCACAATCTCTAATTAAATTTCCAAAGATATTCTTTACTATGATTCAAAATAACTAGTGAATTCAAATAAGAAGGATTCTTATTGATTATCTCACCCTGACACCTGGTGCCAGCTGTGAAACTCTGCACTTGGTTGCTCCACTGGTCACACTGTGAAGATTCCCTGCCTTCAAGTCCGAGTGAATACCATTCACCTTTATACTCGAGATTCGAGCTCGCAATTCAGGGGAATAATGGTTTGTAACAGCTTCTTCATAGTTGTCTATCCACTGACGGAGCTGAAGCACTGTGCCTGAATTGGATACTGATCTGTCCCAACCATCCTGACTCTCGTCTTCACTTGTACGGGCTTTACTCTGAAAATTGGAGAACCATAATGATTTTTATGGATATGTACATAACAAGTCAGCACTGATTAATAATCCTGCTGCAAGCTCTGAATGAAGAATCTGGTTATAAAAAACCTAAACTGTCACTGTAAAAATGAAAACATGGTGTTCTTACAAAAATTAACGATTCTTGGTAGCAGAATAAAGCAATATCTACTTAAGAAATGTTAGTTCTTAAAGAACAAAGTGAACAAAAGCCACACAAAGAACAGAACTGCTTAAACATGCTCTTCCAAAATCATAAATATGGTAGTAGCATAGAAACACAATGGAACAGTATGACTTATACCAAGAACTGCATTATAACTAGAGAAAATTTTGGCAATTTATGTCACATTCATGGAAAAATGTCCTATTAAATAAGGCTCTTTTAGAACACTTCCATCAGAGCTACATTTCCAAAGGTATTTACAGCTGGCTGCCCCTGAAGATACAAACATCCTGCAGCTCTCACCTGTTTGGGAGAAGACAGCCCATATTCAAGAATTTGAATACTTCGTGCATGAATACAGAATTTACAAAACAATTACAGCAGAAATGCTAATCACACATGCACATACCATGATCAAAAAATATAGGCCAACAGTTAACATGTACATAAGGATATATGAGAGGTGTAAGAAAATCTATAATTCTCAATATTTTTATTATTAACGACATCAAGAATACTTAATTATAATTCTCAATCTTTCTAATATTAAGGACATCGAGAAAACTGAATTATTCTGTTACCTTCATGTCTCCAAGACAATCTGTTCAAACAACCTAGAAATATTTACACAGCATGGCATGCCTGCCCTGATCCTGCCTCTACATAGCATAAAATTAATTTCATTACTTTGAAAATTAAACGCATTACTACAAAGTATACTGGGCAAAAATGGTTTCACTTCATCTAAAACTTTCGTTTCAAACCATTTTCATTCTGATAAATATTCATCAAGTTTTGCAAAAGCTATGTGCAGAAATGCACTTCGGTCTTCATGCAGTGCTGGAATGCCATAATATTTCTGCTTGTAATGCAGGAATGTTACAATATTCTCTTGAAGAAGGGTTTCAAACTACAACCTGTTTCTGTACTCTTTTCATTTCAGTTTCTATTACAAACCTTCCTTCTTGCAGGTGTCCTTTTATTTTCTGTGGTTGCTCTAGTAGTTTCTCTCTTCCTATTCTGGCCCACACTGGCCCTTCTTTGTGTAACAGGCACAGTTGAAGGTGTTTGTGACTGATCCCTTGATGACTCCCTTCTCTGTCTTTGCTGCTTTGCCAAATTGTTACTGTTTGCCACATTCTTCTTGTTTGTACTAACAAGCTCACCCTTACGTTTATTAACTGAATTAGACAGAGCACGTTTCTTGGAGGTCATGGCTGGTGCTGGGTTTATTACACCTTTAACAATATTTTAAGATATTAATACATGGCTAACCCATGACTTTAATAGCTACAATTTAGCCATTTTAGACATTACAATCAATCAGATCCTTCCCAAATGTGATACTTAAAATCTTTTCGGATTCACAGACCAACACAACAGCACATCATATGGAAAAAAAACAGTGAATGCCATTTATTATCCAGAACTCACTGGATGTTTCACTGCACGGCACAGAAATAACTATTCTGGAGGCTGACAAAATTGTCCAAACCTTTCAAGAGAAAAAAAAGAGTGTGAAATATGTAGAATTTGCAAATGTTTCTTCCTGCAATGAAATCATTTCATATTCAACATAGCCAGCAGAAAGCAGCCATCATTTATCACAACTGGCTCAGTACTTGACAATTGGTAAGGAACCCTTTCATCAACTCACTAACCAATCAGTGACATTGATCTGGCAAAAGAGAAGCATCCTGATCTGCGTAACAGTCAGAAACTTCATTCTGATTTTGAACAACAGGACTTGGATCAACTCTGGTGCAAGCTTGGTTATGCATATCCCATTCAGGCCAAGTGAGCTTCTAGTCCCATGAATCACAACCTACCCATGTGAACTGCAAATTTCAGTGCTTTTATTCTATTAACACCAAAGTGAGCAATGAACTAAAATGCAAACATTCCCCAGAATTTAAATGCTCCTTGCTAGTGTCAGCACTGTGTTCTAACTAATAATATTTGGTATGTTTTTATCATCTGGTACTTTTTCTGATTTTAGTGTGCAATTTCTGTCCAGGAACTAAATAAAGCTTAAGCCGAATTTTACAATTTTGCTAATATATGGTAAGACTAAAATTATTAGCGACATGAGGTATGTAATGATGGCTCATACAGATATCGAGAGCTATTCTGAGTGAAAAAAGTCTAGAACCCATGTTCTAGACAACATAATGTGATGAACATATTCTAAAGCAAGAGCACCTGACACAGATTCTGCTATCAATAGGGCCACAGAATGATACGCTAGTAAAATGAACTTACATCTCACCCAGAAATGACAGAAAGGAGTACTGCACACTCTAAAAAACCAAGAAACTTTACTAAGATGATAAGAAAATGGGTATCATTTTGTAACTATAATAAAACTAGATGATCCACTACAACTTTATGCAATTACCACCATCTGTATCAGTAGAGGATGAAGAAGTGTCACTGGAGCTATCTGTGTTAAGGAGCTCTTCCCTTTTCCTGAGCTGCAATGTCCGTGCATGCTGACGATCCACTCGACGGGGCTGACATCTTTCACACATATATTCATCTGGGATATTGGATCGATCAATACCCATGCAATCTACATGTTGCCATACACTAAGATAAAAACAAAATAAACTTTGCAAGTGAGCTAGTACTTCCTTGTAGATATAGTTGTAATCATTATTATTATTACTATTACACTAAACCCTCTCTAATCTGGTTACAGTTGATCTGGATATTGGATATTCCTACTCAAAATACGAAAAATGCTGTCCACAGTTGAGTACATACTTTAAAAGACAGACAACATTTACGAAGGCAGATAAGTCACTTGTCTGTTCAGACAAAACTTCACAGTTTCTTCAAACCTGCATTATTATGTCCATAACAAGTACAACTTCTGAGTCTTCTACTGATGAATAAATGTACTGTCTTTTTACACATTTTAATATTTACTTTCATCAGCACTATTTATATTTTTGAATTCTTCATTTGTCTTCTGATTAATCTGGAAGACCTCCAGCCCATTACTCCAGATTAGTGACTGTCTACTGCATTATTATTATTATTATTATAAACACAAATTAAATTGAATTATCATCATTATTATTATAAATAATCTGGCAAACAGAAAAGCTAAGAGTTTTTAAGTTCCCATGAATATCCATTTACTTTGCAGTCATTTCCAATTCACTTCTCAACACAAAATAACCCTTGCACTTTATGTGATAAATAACTTCAAAACCAAATGACCAACCAAACAATGATTAATCAATTATTCAACTTCTGAATTAAAATAAATACATCAAAAAGTTACAAGGGAACATTATACCCATCTACAATAAATACATACTTACAAGCACTTGTCACAGCATATCATATAGCCATCATCATGTTCAAAATCACTGAAAAGAAGGAATCAAGATATTACAAGATACAAACTCTCAAGGTGGAAGTAACACTATTATCACCTAAAGCAAAAACCTAAATTAAGAACAGCGATAGAATTTTTTCAAAGTATGCAACTTGTCAGGGTCATTTTTGTCCTTAGGATACTGCAGCTTGTGTCCAACACGTAATTTCAGCTTTCAGTGCTTGGCAACTGCTAAGCCATCCCTTACGAGAGAACCATCTCTCCTTCTATACCTTGTTATGTTCGCCCATATTAGGTGGAACATGACATTTTCCAATACCGATGTCCCACAATGTAAATGGTGTATGTGTTGTCTAAAAGAATGTAACAATAGAGTAACTGTCATATGAGGCTGTGTCATAGCTCAAGCGGTTAGTCGCTGGCTCATCACAGTGGCCTGGGTTTGAGCCTGGGTCTGGTCAAGTGGGGTCTGTGGTGGACAAAGTAGCGCTGGGGCAGGTTTTCTCCAAGTACTTCAGTTTCCCCTGCCAAACTTCATTCCACCGAATTCTCCATCGTCATAATCGCCTGGGGCAGGTACAGCAGGCCAACCAGTGGCCGCTGTGCTGAGTGGACCCATCTGGATTACACCCCCCCCCCAAACAAATTAGAAAAATACTGTCATATGAGTGGTGTTATTTGGAGCTTTATGCTTTAGCTACAGCCTTATTTACTTACTGCATTATCACAGTACACCATCCACATTTAGTCAGAATGTTAACAAAAGGACCAATCAGTAGCCCCAAACTTTAAGCACTGGCCAGAGGTTAGCATTCCACTTGACCTTCCCAGAATGGTGTATATCCCGTGTTTGATGATTCTGTGTGATATCATGTCAGGAGCGTGGATATCAGATTTCTTTCTTCATAAGTCTTAAGCTACGGTAAATGATAGTACATGCTGTGATTTCTGAGGGTTTCCAACCGATTCAAAGTCCTGTTAAGATTTTTAGGTGTTGCATTTTCTTGTAAAATTATAAAACATTATTTTTGGGGTGTTACTTAGTATTTTTTAAAAAACTCTTAGTTCTTTGATGTGAGATAATGCAGTTCATTTAGTTAAATTTATTGATCTATTCTAGGCATAGTTAGTTTTTGTAATAATATACTCTCATGTGATGGAGTGTGATTATAGACAGGGTTTTGAATTGATGACCAGATATACTGGTCTTTTTGATATAGCGCATGACCCCCCTTCTCTCTCTCTCACACACGCGCACACACTAGTGTCCAGTCACATCTTCACTGCCACTGCTTGGTGCTGGCTTCTAATGGCAGATGTTCCCCTTCCTCCAGGTTCCCAAACTGTCCCTGGCCTAAGCTACCAGCTTCTAACAGCGACAGCTCACAACAAATGAACCCCAGCAGTCCTTCAACTCTCTCTCACTATCACACTCACTCATGCAGCAACTCAACTGACTCGTAACTTGTCCTGCTTAAACATCTTTGCACAGAATTCACAGGCAACACTTTTCCTCTGTTGCTTTTTACGGGTCACTGCCTAGTAATGGCTGTTGTATAGACGCTTATATCACAGTCGTTGCCTCAATGCTCTACATGTCACAATACATTCATAATCGAGTCACTGTACTAGGATAATGCAAGCCCCATCTCTGAGATTCATCCAACCCTGCTAATCCAGGCCAATGAAGAAGGGCCATAGATTTATCATGCAAAATAATGTGTCATATGTCAAAGTTGCTTCAAACTTCAAAAACTGAAGTTACACATTGTTAGGGTCACCTCTCAGTAGCACTCCAACATTTCTAAATGAATTTCCAGTTACTGATATAACCAATAAACTCTACATCTATGAGGTTGTACCATCATCAGACGGTGACATACATCATTACATAACCACAAATTTACCAATCCTATTTTCAACATATGCTGGAAGCTAAGATCACCATACTGCAGATCCCGCTGAATGCACAGGCCCCTTCTTCCACAAGACTGTCTACTGTACATAATGTACCCTTAAATACATTTTGGACACTACTATAGCAATAATTCTCTTCCCCCTCACATTTGCAGATACACAGATTTACAAAGCAAAAATATCTGGAAAAGGTGAGCATAACATTAAAATAGGCAAAATAATGCAACATAAAATAAATTTTAAAGATTTCAAAATGAGCACTGATTTCCAAAACATCTATAAAATGAAAGTTCCATGACTCTTTACACCTTCTTCATTTAGAAATTCTCATACCAGATTTGTATTAAAATACTTTACTAACCAGATGCAACGTGTAACACTATCCTCATCATCTCCTTCCCCTTCAGGGGCAGTTTCAGTCTCTTCTCCCTCTGGCTCAACTTCCCTTCCAGTGTTACTGCTAATTACACTATTAGCATCATCATCATTACCGGCCACATCACGAAACGTCAATAGTCCAGTACCTAAAACCAGTCATGATAATCAGAAAGTCATCCTATCCCTAATAAAATCAAGTGAACATCCTATAAGCCAATGCCATCTCTCTCTGCTGTCACATTAATGAATGTTAAAAGAAACTACACCTCTAATGAACCAAGTAATCCCAGAAAGTTGAAGCAACTCACCTCCAACTAGTGCCAAGGCCAAGAAAATATGGATCTATACTTTCCCATATGACTTCATGGCGTAGCGCTTAATTAGTTAAGCACAGGGACAACTTTACCTTTACCTTTTTACCTTTTACTTTCAGAGTAGCCCTTCTATTTTTGTCATGTGATTGACATATGATATTAAGTTTTTTTTTTGTGGTAACTGGAATAACCAAATATTTGAAGGTATGTTTCAATTTATTAAAAGGAAAACCTGAAGCCATACCATACTGATAAACTGTGCCAGCTGGTGTATAACTGTTAGGTCCCAATGTACTTGCTCCACCAGCTACTCCACTGGTTAATTTTCCATGATGTGATGGTGACATAGGTGGCGATGCTGGAGGGGGTGCTCCATAGTTATGATCTTGTAAAACAAACTATAAAGAAAATATATTTCATTAGTTTGTGAGATCTTAATGTTAATGCAAAATTCATGGAAGTCAATCTTGGGTAAGACAGGGGGACCACTTGTACCAAACCTACTTTTGGACCATCTGTGTAATATTTTAGGTGTTCACAGTGCTTCCATGGCATGGCCAATTTCAAATCTAAGTGGCAGAATCTTAGATAAGGAAGGTGGCTGCAAATATATTGAATACGCAGTCACATATACCAACAAGTGATGATACACCAGCATAAGGACGCAGCAGGGCTCTAACTTATCTCCCGACAAAATCAGCATGTTATAAAATGTTATGGCAGAGCCTCTCACGATTCTTTAGAACTATCTAAGCAACAGAAAATGGTGATGAATTTTTAAATCTGGAATATCAGAGTTCCTTAACTACCACATGAAAATGTGAAGTAAAGGCACATCAGTTTTCAAACAATCAGGAACAAGAATTTACATTAAATGATTAGAGTAGAATTTTACCAGATAAAAATCTAAAAATGATCAAGAATATACCATTCCATTTCCCAACTTTTATAAAGACACTTGGACTCTGAAAGCGAAGACACATGATCAGACTGATGAAACATTAAAATATAAAAGATGTGTCACTCAAGAGGAAATGACATGATACTGGTTGCAGAAGTTACATACAGACTGTCGGTACATGAATGGGTGACACAACAATCTAATAAGGAAACATCCAATCTCAAGAAGATAAATGACGTGGAAGTTACAGAAGAGGATCTTAATATTTTAAATAGGTTTGCAGCTTTTACAAAAATTTAACACTGTGAAGATGAGTAGAACCTGGGAAAATATTAGAGGGAATAGAAACTTCTGCAAAAAGAGTTGGCGTTATTACAGCGAAAAAAAAAAAACAGCATAAACCATGATCTGTGCAAAGGGTGCTTAAAGTTATTAAATCAAAGGTAAATGAACTGAGGCAATCAGAAGTATGTTAGGACATTAACCTTTATTGGACAAACGTCATCATATGATGTCGTTAAAAGTTAGGGCAGCTGGCCGAACGACATCATATGATGTCGCGGATTCCACGTGTGTAAGGTTTTTTAAAATTAAATTAAAAATATTAATTGTTGTTCTATTTATATGATTTTTGGTCACCACCTTTATAAGGAGACAGCCTTCCTTCCTGCATGATCTAATGTAATCTAGCGACGTTTCCTGTCTTTTCCTAAGTAAACCTTCATGTCATAGTTATACCCAGCGGCGTCACAAATTTTGAAGATTTTGATTCCGAAACGTTTGTGCTTCTTAGGAATGTACTGTCTAAAAACCACCCTTCGCTTGAATTTAACTATTATTTCGTCTATGGCCAAGTGTTCAGAAGGGTTATAATATTTTTGATATGCGTCATTGAGTGTGTCGAAGATGGTCCGAATTTTCCATAGTCGGTCATAACTGTCGGCATTCCTATCAGTTTCTGTACTGTTGTCTGCAAAATGTAGAAAACAAAGAATGTGAAGAAAACGGTCGCATTTCATTGTGTTAGAGTAGAAAGGCGTGGCAAATTGTTCAGCAGTCGACCAGTAGTCCTTTAGTGTGTCTCTAATGTCATGTCCCATTTGAATGATTATTCCTAGAAACAGAAACATCTCGGATTCAGTTATGTCAGGCCGCGGAGATGGTCCGTCTTCAAGTCTGTCTAGGTACTGGTGATAGTACCTATTCGTCTCTTCCACCAGATGGATAATCCCCGCAAAGTACAGCATGAAAACGCAGAGAGGGGTAGAATCCTTATTCACGTGTGGAGCTGCAGTGATATTTATCCCCGCAGCTACACCGGAATAATTATTCACACCTCTCCAGCCACACTGCTCTGGTAGTCCCCAAGTTGCCGACGAAGGTGATGACCCTTCGTCCGCAGAATCAGAACTCCAACTTTCCTCGCCACTCTCAGAATCGGTTGAATAGCAGTCCGAATCTGTGTCATTGAACAGCTGTTTCCCAATTTCAGAATCTTCCATACGTCGTCATCGTGTGGCCATGGTGAACTATACGGCTCTCTAGCAGTGAATGGTTTACTGCCAGTACAAAATCTCTCTGTGCATAGACCACGGCCAGAAGCCATAAATCATAACCTCGCGCCCACACATACAAAAATCTCATTCACGTCTTGGCTGAACTCAATATCTGCTTCAAACATTCTAGACGATGTCATGGGTGGCTAACCTTATACTGCGATGTTTCAAAATCATTACAAACACAATGGTTTGACTGCAATGAATGAATGAATGAATGAATGACTGAATGACCGATCTGGCAACACCATATTCCGAGAATGTACTCCTGTGTCTTTCTAACAGATATTACACAGCGAGCGATTTCAGACGCCCACAGTCCTGCATACAGACATGTCCCATACGATAAATAAGCTTCAACAAGAGATAGCATTGTATGTGAGGTCGCCACGAAGGACTTACCCTGCTAAAACGCATGGTGCAGAAAATGTATGAATTTCGGGAAATTTTTTTTGGAATCAGTGTGAAAAATTTTTACAGATATTAAAATCTGTAAATTAGACTATCTGATTCTATATTCTTTCTAGATTAAAGGAGCGTTCATTTCGTTCATTTATCATAAAAAATGTAGAAATCACACCATTTTTAGAAACATGCTTACAATTTCATTGCTCTAGAAGGGCGGGCATTTAAATAAACTCCGTCCAGCTGCCCCTACCGGAAATTAAATGGCCCGTCCGATAAAGGTTAATCTAGTAGAACAATCAATGTAAGAAGGAAATATCTAGAAGTCCAAAGTCCAAGCTAGAAACACACCCAACAAAAATATCATGAAACCTATCTGGAGGCATAAATAAACTTAGGAAGGACTATATATATATATACATTGAACCTGGTCAAACAAACAATATTCTCAACACGGAAAACTGAGTCAGAAGGCCATATAATTAGTATCTAATCTAGTTCTTTGAGGCTGAAACTGTTGGTGAAAATGATACTGATCAAATTCTGGCATCACTGTTCCAAACCAGAGATAAAACATTATGTTCCAGACTCCACAAACTTAATTCATTCTACTTGGAGTAAGGTACAAATGTCACAGCACCCGAAAAAAATATTTCTGTACCCAGGCCTGCACAAATTGCCTACCAATCTAAAAGCCAACCCCCAAAACCATGAGCAAGAATAATAATTATAATAATAATATAAAAATACAGTATTTTGGGTGATAAATTTGCTAATTTTTTAACAAAAATAAATTCAAACATTTATCCACATATACCTATAACAGTCAAGTGTCAACCCTTCAGTGTGCCTCTCCCACTGGTCTACCCAAACGGTAAATACCATAAACATCCCTTTTGGAGAGACAACCTAGGACAATTCTTAGTTTTTCTCCTACATGCATCAATTTTGGTTCGAGACAATTTCTTCACACATTCTTTCCTTAAATAGAAAAGTGCTGGGACTGTGACTACAAGTTCATAATCTTCATATATTCTATAGAAACCATGGTAATGAAACATATTTACATAAGAATATGGCATGATGCAGTTTCATTTTTGTTTGTTTCAAGACAACTTAGTTGAATATTTGCATCATAACTTTATTTTATAATAATGATAATAATAATAAAGAAGGCCATTTTAGTGCAGGAATGGGCCATTCCATGCCAAGAAAAGTGCAAATTTCAACGAAAATTGGTGGGCTTGTAGACTCCACAAAAAGAAATAGTGTTCTCACAAAATTTCAGCACCACAGGACACAAATTTTGCAGAGAACAGGTGAAAACTATCGTAAGAAATTGCATTCTTTGGCATAGTACCTCCATTAAAAATTATAATTGTTATTCTGCACAAGCTACATAGCTTATATACAGCTTGCATGGAAGCTAGTCAAATGCTCCTTTAACAGATACACAACTCACATTCAGACTGAGTAGCTTTGGTTTCACTATCACCTGATGTAAACTCTGACCTTCAAAGTATCAAAAACTACAACTTTTCCCTCTAAAACTGGTTTATAATGCTGCGGTCTAATAAACAGCAATATTTTATCCTGGAATAGCCATGGGATCTCCTGTAATAAAATTGTGAACATGCACAAGCTACAAAATGGATTATTCTTGGATATTATTTACATTTTCAACTCAGCAAGCCCTGCAACATAACAGTTATTAACATCAACAGACATGGAGGTAATACTGTCAATTATTGGTGCAGTATCAGTAGACCGTTAGCATTCCAAAGGGCTATTTTTAGAAACTTGGCCATTGTGGGATTTAGTTAGTAGAGTTGATAACATGTTTAGCATCATAGTATTCTGCTGGATAAGCTGACTGAACATGTTCTTAAATTCTTCATGAAATCTGTTTAAGGTTATGGGTGAGGTGACTTCTTCTTGTTGGCTGTTATATGTAATTCCTCGTGTTACATCTGCGTAACTAGCATTTCTGTATGCACTGTTTGTGGTTGGTTTAGGTATTTCGGGTCTCGCTAGGGAATTGGGATTGTGCATGTTTACTGTAGGGTTCTGTTGAACATTTTGTGTTGTTTGTGTTATTTGTTTTGATGAGGCTGTGATAGAACTCACATCTTTTATAGTTTGCTGGATGTGAACCATCGCATACGGCACATTTACCAGCAGTGGTATTTGGTTTTCTACAACTTGCGGTACTATGTGGGCCTCCACACTTTACGCAAACAAAGGTATTGCAGTATGTCTTGGTATGTCCGTACTGCTGACATCTAAAGCATTCTGTTAGTCCTTTATTCCTTCCTGGTGGTTCTATTACAATTGTTTTGTTTTGTATCATATTAATATTATAAATATCTTTATTGTTACTTGCTGGTTCCAAGTCAACAAAAAATATGTTCGGCGGTTGCTTTGTAACTCTTGTGTCTGCCCTTGATGACATTCCTGACTTTATGTCCCATCTCTGTTAACTGATTTTCGATTTCTTTTGTATTTACTGAGTAGTGTAAATATTTTATGACCACCCTGTATGCTCTCTCCTCCTTAAGTTGATATGTATGGTGTACTATATCGTTCCCTTTTAGGAATGCTACCAGTTTCCGGTATGTTTCGGATGTAGTACAATTAATTTTTATGGTATTGTTTGCCATGCTTTCAGTAGAATATTGCTCTTGTTCAATAATTTCTGTCAATTTATTTACCATTCCGTTATAGTTTATTACCCCATATATAAATATTGGTGGGGGTTTTGGAGTTTTGTTTTCTGGATTGGCCAGGCTAGCGCTTTCTTCAATTGCAGTGGATTAAATTTATTGCTTATTGTTATATCTGTATTTAGGATATATGTTTGCCTTGTATTGATTTTTTTGTCTTTTGTTGTTTTTCACTTGTTGCCATTCATTTACATTTACTGTACCTGTGTCTGATTCATCTTCACTAGCTGATGTCATCCTGTATGTATATTATGGCTTCTGTTTATATTGCTGTTGTGGTTCCTGCTGATAGCTTGTTGAAGGAATCAATTGTACATTTTGCAGAGCACAATAATTGTTGCTTGTCATTACAGGTTGACTCATTTTGTTGGCAGATTTAAATTTAGGAACTGATCCATTGCCTACCGGGAACACACTGGTATCACTTATCACTCCGTGTTTGTTTATTTTTCTTTTTTGGTCACTTATCTTGGCAGCGCTTCTGTCAGAGCACTCGAACACGTCTGTATGCTATGAAACTCAAGTATATATTCAGGCTAAAAGATGAAATTACTTTTGCAAAAAAATTACAAGCAGATTAAATTTGGGGAATGTTTCCACCATCCAGTTCAAAATCATGTCCTGCTGTCCTGTCTAAAAATGCAGATTTCATCTACATCCTACAGCCTACACATAAATGTACAATTTTAACTGTTTTGCATACTTGTATATGTGAAACTTGTTCACTCACTAGAGAAACAAACAAACTCCATGGTCTGTAGTCCACAAGCGAACTACACCGACCGAGCAAACGCCGTTTGTCAGCGAAGTTGGTGCCAACTTTGTGGATAGAGGGTGTCACGCATTCAGCGCAATGGATCCCCATGGCCATTAATCTCGGTTCTCTATACTGGAGCTGGTATTTCCTTGAAATATCACCTCAATTATCCGCACAAGGCTGAGTGGACCCTGTTCCAGACCCACCACTTTGAGTGGACCCTGTTCCAGACCCACCACTTAACAGGAAATCTGATAGTGCCAGGAACCGAACTCGGGACCTCTGAATCTGTAGCCAAGAACTCTGGCCACTAGAGTACAGGGGCGGTCTCACTAACTATCAAAAGTCTTAAAAATAGAGTGCTGTGGAAAACATGTTACCCAAGAGAGAGAAAATAATAGGGGGTTGGAATAAACTGCATGAGGAGAATAAAAATTTGCACTTTTCACCAAGCATTATTAGAGTGATCAAACTGAGTAGGTAAGAGATGGGGAAAGTAGCATGGAAGGGAGATGAGAAATATATACTAATATTTTGGCTGGCATATGTGAAGGGAACAGATCACTTGGTTTCTCAAGGGTTCTACTTCATGGAGTGAAAAAGAGTTCAACTTCTGTTAAAAGCCCTGTACCCACTTGTCTGAAAAAAATTAAGTAAAAGAGTCTGTTCACCTTCACTATTTCCATCCTCCGTTCTTCTGTGTGAACCTGATGGGGAACAGAAACATTACTCAGGAAGTTATGTCTCCCTGCTTCCCCAAAATTCTCTTCTATGTTCACAACTTCTGCATGTTCTAACCTAAAATACAACAAAACAGAATAAAATTGGTTTTAGAGGGTTCTCATGATGGTGCGTAACACTCAGAATTACTGGGTGTTTGGACTTCGTCCACCATCCAGTATTCTAAAATCCAGAGACCACAACATTTTGGAAATGGGGTCTGTTTCTGCCCCAGGTGAGGGGGAGACACCTACTACAGTGGGTCCCCTTGAAAGACACTAAGGGACCGAACACAGTAGGTGTCTCCCCCCTCACCTGAGAATGGAAGCAGACCTAGTTTCCAAAATATTGTGTTTTCTAGTCTTCAGAATACCAGGGAATGGACGAAATCCAAAAACCCAGTAATTCTAGAAATAAAATTGCCAAAGAATCCTTTAAATATGAATGAAAATGAGAGTCACTATGTAATGCCACTCAACAACCTCCATTAATGATGATTACGGAACATGTATATTCCTGTTCTGAACCTTTGCATATGTAGAATTAGTATTTACCTTTGTTCATCTGATGGCTGTGTCTCCCCTACAGATTTTGCCAATGCATTAGATTGTTTTACAGTAAGTGACTTCTGTGGTTGAACCACCTGCTGTTGAGCATACAATTGCTGCATGCTACAATTAATACTGTTCTTACCATTGCTGCTTGCAATGGTATTTGTCGTAGGTCTTTGTATCACTTGTGGGTGATGAATATGCTGCTGCACTTTGGCTCCCCCTGTAATATGGTTTACTCCCTGGGGATAATTTACACTGACATTCCTTCCAGAGGAAGAAGTGGGATTGCCTGCTGGTGATGACTTTGAAATTGTCACTGTTGAATTTGGTTCTAACATGTGTGACGTAGATGTGGCTACAACAGTTGTTCCCAGCTGCACAATTAAACTCATTGATTCTTCAGAGGATGAATTCTGAGTCTGAAGTGGAATAAATGTTCCAAGGGAGGTAGCTGGGGTGTTCCGTCTGACACAGGTAGCTGACGGAATAATAGTAGCTGAAGATGCTTGACCAACCACAAAACTTGTCCCACCTTGGCCCAGAGTTGTGGTTGCAAAAGGATTTCGCACAAGTCTGGTAGCAGTTGTTGTACGAACCATCTCAGCAGCAGTGGGAGCACTAATACCAGTTGCTGTGACACTAACAACATGGCGCTGATGTTCACCACCTACGCAGTGGTTCGTTGAACCTGACAACATTTTGAACATCATGTACAAACAGTATACACATAAATAATTCATGATCTAAATTACTATCTCAGTTAATCAAATATGCCTATCATACCTGCTGAACCACCACCACTTCCACCACCAGCTACGGCACCACCCAACTTGATCACTGACGGGGCCGACGTCTTGAAGGCTGGCAATTAAAGGGTTCTGGATAGTCTACGTACAAGTACCATAGCCCTTTCTAACAGAAGCAGGCTGAAATAAATAAACAAACAAACAAATAAATAAATAAATAAATAAATAGGCACATTATAGCAGAAACACATGTAGTACTTTTACATAAATGCCTCTGCCTCTGTCTCATCATGTTTTAAGCTAAAGATAAAAAAAATACCCCATGAAATACTTCAGATACTCGCTGAAACAAAGTAATAAACTGTACAAGTGACAGTGCCCTTTCATGATGATACAGTGTAGATTCATCTGTTTCACATAAAGCAATTCAAGGCACTCCATTGTAAACAGCCTTTCTCTTTGCAATGCTTTGCCCTGTTATGATGCATATATAACTTGTATTTGAATGATACTGTCTTGAAAAACAACATATTATAGGTACAATTCCCAAGCAAAAATTTGTTCTTGTTTCTATATAAAGAGAAATTACGTGGAAACTCACTCATTACTATTAAGGTATTTCACTTGCAGAATTGGGACAATGCCATAGCTCAGATGGCTTCCCACAGCAGCAGCTCAGGTTTGATCACAGGTCAGGTCAAGTGGGATTCTGGTGGACAAATTGGTACTGGCGCTGGTTTTCTCCAAGTACATCTGTTTCCCTTGGGAATTCTAATTCTACCAAGTGCTCCACCAGTCCCTATCCCGAGCCAGATCAATCCAATTGACAACATCCCATCCTATATCTCTAAGATCTATTTTAATATTGTTCACCCACTTACGTCTCGGTCTACCCAGTGGTCTTCTTCCTTCTGGCTTTCCCACCAATATCCTACATGCATTAGTCCTCTCCCCCTTTCACGCTACACGTCCTGCCCATCTCACCATCCTTGACTTGATCATTCTAATTATACTTGAAGAAGCATACAAATTATGAAGCTCCTCATTATGCAGTTTTCTCAAACACTTCATCTCTCTTTGGTCATCATTAAATAATGAAGTTAAAAAAAGTAGAATTACCTAACTATGTAGATTGGTTGGGGGAAATTATAAAAAATACACAGAAGAGTAACATCTTGGAAAGCAGTCACATAAAAGAACATGATGATGGAGGTTAAATTGTATCATGATATAAACAGGCTATGGCGAATATGAATTTTAACTACCTTAGGGCAGTTCAATTTTGCCTGGATCACATTTACTCCATACAACACAATGGGAACAATAAGAAACTAAATTCTCTGCATCTAGGTCTTACAAGATTCTAGATTTGAAAATATGGGGCATACTACGGGCATTAAAAAACCGGGGCACACGATTTGGAAGGGTAAGAAACCAATTCTCCGATAATGAAGCCCCAAGATTTTTCAATGTGCTTACTAATAGAAACAAACGTGAAACATTTTAGACCGCCTTTGTGGCCTAGTGTTCAGAGTTCTTGGGTTCAATTCCCGGGGCTACCAGATTTTCTGAGAAGAAGTGGGTCTGGAAAGGGGTCCACTCAGACTCGCGGGGATAACTAAGGAGCTATTTCGAGGAAATAACGGCTCCGGTCTAGAAAACCGAAATTAACGACCGTGGGGATTCGTTGCGCTGACCACGTGATACCCTTCTAACCGCTAAAGTTGGCACTAACTTCAGCGACAAGCGGCGGTCGCTCGGTCGGTATAGTTCGCTTGCAGAATCAAGCTACGGAGTTTTTTTCTACATCCTAACTATCATGTTTCCAAGATCCAGTTTTACAGAATCATTCCATCCACCTCAACGTCTTCAGTGTGGCTACTCTCGGAGAGCTTTCCCACCAAATTTCTGTAGGAATTTCTAACTCCCACTTTCTGAGATCGCATATCCTGTTGTCGCTACACTATCAACCCTGAATGACATACTGTTGGGTCCATAACCAGCAGGCCAGGGCAATGACAGAGCAGACATCCGTATACAGAGAAAGCCTATTGACCCTAAAAAGGTGGGTGCTTATTATCACAAATTCCCAAAGGGGCGAAAGTTTTTAGTTTATACCAGATCATTCACGAAATTTAAGTATTCTAATCCATTTTTTCGTAGTGGGTAAAATAAGTCGGCTCTCTCCCGTGCGCACCTGCGGCATCCTTTCAACTTCTGAACCAACCGACCAATCTTCACGAAATTTAGTGTGAACACTATGCCAGTAAATGTCGCCCCACCTCCAAATTTGAATAACGGATAACTGTTAAAATGGAAAAGCGCCCGTATTGCGAATCGTTCTGTATCGCCAATGAAAAAACACTGCTCTAGTTACACATTCTCATGTATAGTGTTGGTCGATTTAACACAATGTTCAGAATATCTGATAATTATTCTGTATGGGTAAGACGGCAGTGGATATACGTTTTAACCCTGACGAATGAACCGACCGCCTATATGTAAAACACCAAGGAGTTCTACTTAATCATGTTCTTTCCCGGTTATTTAACGTCTGCAATGCGAAATACCCGACATCATAAGATCTAAAAGTTTGTGCCGACGGTATATATACATTACAGACTTTTTGAAAATTATCATCAGTTCTGTTTTTTAAACATTTCGGAGACTGGACTGTCTCCGTCCTCCGATGCCTACTCAGCTGTGTTCAATCGATAAAGCTACTGAGGACGGAGACAGAGCCTGTCCCCGAAACGTCATTAGGAGAGAACAAACAGGACAATGAATAATCTCCAAAAAAAAAATAACTGTACCCGATATTATGTTTCAAATGTGTACTCCAAATCGTGATCAGAGACCCCGAGTTGGATGACCAAAATATGAAAGAAAGAAAAAAAAGACATTTTATTCAGAAAACACATCAGCCTCTTTGCTACCAGGGAACGAATTCTTCACATGACCTTCCACGGCGGAGTCTACTCGTACTCAGCGAGACTTTTTTTCCTCGAGCTACGTTGCCATACATCGAAGGTACTCAAACAGCGAAGTTCTATATGAATGTACAAAAGACAACAGTAATGTCAGTTCATGAAACGGCTAATAAATACTTGTAAAGACGCTTTATAACTGTTTACATTTTGCAGAATAAGTTGTGAATGCAAAGCAGGTTTGAAAGAGCAGAGTTAACTCCACAACGGCACTGGGAAGTAAAAGGCTCGTTACAACTTAACTACATATTGCACAAGAATGATGAACCCACACCTCAATGAAAGGCCCTACTTTTGTCTCTGACTAAACAAATGGGGTATGTGATACTCAGGAATAAAAGCTCACTTCTGCAATGTTCGACCCGAACAGACAAAACTGCGATCGTACATTATTCACAAGTTATGTTGAATTTCTACCACCAAGTCGAGTCTTTATGAACTGCATGTGTATAGCAAATTCTTCCTGATGGAGTACTTCGAACTTAATAATTACCTAGACAATGGTGGCAGAAAAGATGTAAAGAAGGAATGCAACCCCCCAAAGTAATTCTCAAGTTTCAAGTGGTTTCCTGCGTTAATGGATGTTGATTAAAACAATTAGCTTCATTCAACATGGCGTCTTTTCGATTATGAATACTGGATTCGTCCACTTACGGACATGCTGAGAGCATGCAAAATGTATCGTTATAAAGGACTAAATATGTGTACGTTGTCGCCTGGGTTATGACACCGTGTAGTCTAATTGGCGGATATCAACATTTCGCAGGAACATAACACCATTTTAAGAGAAGGAAGTACGTTCCTCCGAAACTGCCTCAATGTTCTGATTAAATGAAGCTTCCCCATCCAGACACAACACGACTCTTCCCCGCTATTAACACTCAAATTTTTTATAACATTCTTAAGCTTCTTTCGGCTACTAATTTAGAAGTGGACTCGGTGGAAACCAGTGCATGCTGTATATGTTCCAACGCCGTGTAAATTTAACTTCTAAAACAACTGAGGTCATGACTAAAAAATGTCAAAATTCTTCACTCCTCTCTGCCTAACAAACTGGCAACATTGATTCTCGTCGTCGGGTGGATAAAAATGGCCGCCGCTTGCAATACACTGCAAAGTGGAGAGGGGCTCCGATTAGGAGAGGTTTTTTAACTGCGAGCATGCCAAGCCAATGGGCGAAACGGTGGGTGGGAGAGCATGTGAGAACCATAACAACAGACACATCCGAGAGAAACTGGAGAGAAGAGACAAGATGAGCAATGGGTGGGGCAACAGTTCACACGTAAAATGAGAGCCATAGCGGAGACTACGAGAAATTTGTTTTCATCAAGACATCTGCTATATAGTAGACAGAAGGAAGGCTGCAATAAGAACATATCCGAGACAAGCGAACTGCTGGGATTAATACGCTTACGCGAAATGAGGGGAATAAATAAGTACCTCGGTGCCCGTATTTCTCACTGTTTACAAACATTGACAAATATTTCAGACGACTGGGTATGACCTAAGATGCAATTTAAAAGTACAGTGTAGACTGTCAATATTCTGCGTCTCATTACTGTACTGTTCCAAATCCACCAACAAAACCACTTTACCGAAAAAATGCACATCCTGTTCCAATTATCTTCCTACCAGTGAAGTATTTTTAAAAATGCCCTACCACTATATCATAGAACCGTTCAAATATATGTAAAGCTTTTCTGGTTAAAAGTGTACAAGACATTATTACTATAATCTATTGTGGGACGAGATGACGTCACAGTCATGATAGCCGGGAGAAAATCAATTTATGTGACGAGAGCGAGAGAGAGAGAGAGAGAGAGAACGCGCACGGCATGTCTGTAAGAAATCACTGTCATGCGCAACGGCAAGCATTTGAGCAGGCTCAGCATGCTGCATAGTTGCCTTTACAACAGCTATTTCATATTCTTTAGTCTCCTTCATTTACCAAAAGCAAAATGATTTACACCAAAGTCGCATTTTTTTCACAACCCCACTATAAACCTGCGAACATCAAGCACTACATGTACTTTGAAAAGTATACAGCGATTCCTTTTAAAATTTATATCTATTTTATATCTATACATGTAACAGCTAAGCTTATGTTTAAGGCTAAAGCAAAATTTAACGTTACTTTTACAACTTCAGTTACTGACCTTATAACACACAAATAATAATATGTGGACAGGAAAATATTAACAATGGTTCACATCCAAACCATATTTTGTCTCCTGGAACTGTTTGTCAAGAAATACTGTATGGATTATCCTGGTAACCAAATTAGGGACAATGTTTATACTGCAGTTCAGTTCCTTCTTACTTCATGGTCCTGTGTTATACTTGAAGTCAAATTGTCTGGATGGGATACACAGTTGACAAAAAATTCTCTCTGGATATGACAGTAAATTGTAATGCATCTTGTATGCTCTGCGTCTAAAATGTTTAGCTATCATTCAAAATGCCATACTTGCTAGTATTACTGACAAACATTACATGAATTATTGTAGTTTTTCAGAATAATACCATATGGTGCTCAGTTACTCTCTAAATAAAGAAATCTCAATCAAGAGCTCTACTGGGATACTACAGCATGCAGTCCAGCAAAAGTCAAGGGCCATAATGCCTCCATCTTCAGGGCTGAAGATGCCAGCAAGACACCGGCATCAAGCATGAGGCAAGCAGAATGGTTTTTAGCTTCACTTACTTCTCAACCATGAACACGGATCTTTGGTTGACTTCACAGGACTACATGGCATTATTTCATACAAGACAGAACCTCAAATCCTACAAAGAAATATTAATGCTAGCAAAAACTACCCTTGTGAATATAGAAGACCTTCAATTCAATGAAGTTACTGAGTCTATACCTAAAATCACCATACTCCGTGCAGTTCAATATGAACAAAACATAATTATCTCTATTAATCTCCAGTCTCCTTCAGACACATTATATGGTAGGATCATCATCAGGTCTAATACGTTACAAGTGGTTTTCTTTGGCCATAAATAGAATACTATAAACGGAAGACAGAACTCTGTCTCACTGAAATGGTATCTATGTCCCTAAATCTGCAAGCAAATGTACTGGTGAAATTCAAAATACTATACGTGCTTTGTCTCATTCCATTATCCAATTTGAGTGTATTAACATAACAAATTGGAAATGTCTCTCTACTTGTTCATGAAGAATAAAAATCAGATGCTCAAAAAAACTTATTCCATGCCTCTTGACTTACACCATACATTTTTGTAAAACTTGTATCAAATAACGAGTTTCAATCAGGTGCACACATATATTTAACTTGATATTCCATATGATAATGACAAGTAACTAGAATTATGTCAGTGTACATGGTGTTCTTCAGTTTCTCCTAGGAATGCCATCTTTTCTGACATTTCAGTATATTTCTAGTCCCCCATTAACCTCGGATACACATTAACTGCGTATTTTAACATGGGATAATGGCATTACTACTGAGAGAAAACAATGTCCAGCCAAATGAACTGTGCACAGTAGTGTAATGCCCAGCCTGTAATAGTTAATGGAAGTTACTATATAAGGGCGTAATCTAAAGGTTTTTCACTTGCTATACATTTCTGCATGAAATTGGTTCAGAATATAATTTTATTTTATGTTCAGCAAATTCCAATACTACTTCTATTAAGCATTCCTGAAACTTTCAGGAAACAGTGATTATTCTGTCATATTAGATTTTGGTCTACTACTAAAAAAATCAAGGAGCCAGGATAGCTCAGTCAGTATAGAGACTAGCTAAAGGTTGTATGGCAGAGGCCGGTTAGAGTTTGAGTTCTGGTAGGTGCAAGAATCCTCTCCTCCACATCGTCCACAATACTTCTGGAGCTTACCCACCCTATCCAATAGGTACTGGGAACTCTGTCCCAGAGTGATAAGAAGCCGAGGCGGGAAGCTGACCACTAACATCCAACTAGTTCTGAGGTCAAGAATACATGGAACTATACATCCACTCCCCTACACACCTTGATGACATTGTGCATATGTGGTTTTCCTGTCTGACTTAGCATCAGGGCCTAAACTGTTGAAAAATTTTCTTAAAATCTGATTTTGAAGAGTAACTAAACACTGCTGGGCAATTCCAATCTTGAAACATACTGACTGATAATAAAGCCTAGTTCATGTAACACCATAAATAGGCTTTTCCATGTACAGCATAACCCATTCCTCAGATTTTGCTTAAGTAGGATATCGGAGATGTTCTTCAAAAGTTGTAAAGCTATTCTGATTATTTGCCATACTAATCCATAATAAAGTGTAGTAGAGAAATAAATGGATGTTTCCCTGTATTCCATAAGTGCTCCACACTTCAGTACACGAAAAAGTTCTTGTGCAATTTTCATTTTCAGCATAATTTACTCACTGTAAACCACACCTTATTTAACTTTTCCACATATCCCATAAACCACTTTGCATATTTCATTTAAATCTGATACGGCAGACCTCCATTAAAAGCTATCAGGCAGTTCTAATTTTTGGCTATACTGATTCATAATAAAGCCTAATTTACATAAGACCATAAAACAAGCCCATAAATCCTCCCACATATTTTGCTGAAATTTGGTATGTGAGACTTTCAATATTTATATTCCTTCTTTCCCATTCTCAAGTAAACGTAATATTGAGGTTCAAAGAATGCCACATGTAACTGTGCTACATTATGGGGGCTGCTGCCAAACTTTTCCAATCTTGCTTTTTGTGTAGTGGATGTGAAGTAAAAAAGAAGAGAGGAAGCTTGGAATTCAGCAATTACATGCACACTTCAGGGTAGAAGCTTCCTGCCTTAAAAATGGAAGCAGCAGGTTCCTCTGGAACATATATATATATGGCATCACATCTCAGAAAACAATACAATAATCCTCACAATCATTGCCATAAGAATCTGAACCCTCACACTAGTGTTTTCAACCTGAATAACAGCACATACACAGGAACAGGCATCACACTTTTCAGAGATGTCTGCAAATAACACCATAATGTAAAGTAGTGTAACTGAACATAAAGATTGTAAAAGTTAAATTAATAAAAGATACTGAAGAGCATATTACGATGGTTACTGCTTTATCCTATTCACTAACAAATTTATTCACAAAGGAGTTTGTGATAGGCACAAAATAAGTACAAATAAAGATATCCCTAAGCTCAATGAAGCAAGATGCCCTGAAGATGTGTCAGGAAGTGGAAATACAGATCCATACGAATATGATCTCAACTTCAGTATTAGACGAAGGTGAGTGGTCAGCATCATGCCCTAGCCACTTTATCCGGGGGGGGGAAGAATTCTGGTACCCACAGGACAAGAGGATGGATAAGCCTCAAAGCCAGCCTGGACACTGCAGCGAAGAGAAAAACCTCTTGCCCCTGCCAGGAACTGAACCACAACGGCATGGTCCCCCCGCCTGTAGCTGTACCAACTGAGCTATATCAGGTGACATTAAACCAACAGGGACTTCAACAGTGTAAGGTTCTCACCTGCAATTTATATTTTTCCTCACATTACTGTCAATCTAACTGCTTACTTTCCACATTTAAAAATATCACAGAAAAAATTAAAAACTAGAATTTATATACACACATTATGTTATATAAATGGATGAAAGTAGTAATGAAATTTTTAATTTCTGAACTGTCTAGCTTAAAAAAATGAACACTATATTCTTCATTAGTTTTAAATTGTTCTCAAACTGGTCAGGATGAGATGAATGGTAACTGTCAAACACAGATAACTCAGAAGAAAAGATGAATTTGTTATGGCCTAGGTAAAGTGCCTACTAATCAAGAAAACATCAAAGAACTGAAAAACTGAACCACCACTGAATTTAAACTATTTGCATTTCTTTGGTGACAAGTCTCTGTCAATGTATTATAATACTCCATTCTCCTTGGTCGTAAAATCATCTTTGGGGCTACATTTACCCAGGATGTCTTACACATCTCAGTCCTTAAGTGCTGAAACCAAATTTCTTCCATGAATTCACAAATACAAGAAAAAATAGTGTTAGTTAAATACAAAACACCTTTTTTACATTATGTTGATATAAAGTTTAAATGAGATCACTCAGTTTTATAACTTCAAGCATCATTCCCTCATTTAATGCATTTACTATTATCTAGGATTTGTAAACATATTCCAATTTCATTCTTCACCAAACAAGCGGTCTATCGATAATGCTTAGACTTACACTATCTGGGAGATGCTCTGTTCCAATCTTGGCTATCCTACCAAGGATTCTCGTGGTTTCCCTCAGTCCCTCCAGATAAATGCCCACACAGTACTTCAATCAGCCCACAATCACTTCCTTCCAAAGCCTTTCCAATTCATCAATCACCTAACCATAGTCTAAATAATGAGAGTTCCATAAAACAGCGCACAAAAAATCTGTCTCAAAAATAAAAGTGAGAAAACAGCTGAAAATATCAGTGTGTTGTACAGATAAAAGTCAACATCACACCATGAAGACCTATAGGCAATTGGAGTTATGTCTCCATTATTCTTAACTTTGGTGCTAGATGACAGTAAGTGCTCAGCTTCACAAAGTCCCTTGCCCTTATCAGGAACTGAACCCCAATTCCTCATTCATCCAGCCCATAGCCTCGTCATTACAGGGACTGAGGTATCCTTACTCATAAAAAGGTCTGCATTTGAAACCAGTCAAAATTTTATCTGCACAAAAGTGACTTCTGATTTAATATTTTAGGTTTGCATCTTTAGATTACATTAAAATGTCATTAACAAACAAACAGAAGGTGCTGCAATATTTCTGTGTCATTGTAACCAAATATGTGAAACTTGTAAAGACATCATTATCATCATAGTATCTTTCATTCATAAATCAATTCAACAAAAATCATGTAATTATACACTTTAACCTATTCATCACAATTTTCATTTCCATACCACACTTTTCTTCAGAATTCTGCCATCTTCATGGATGTGCAAACGAAGTCTGATAAGGTGGTGTTTTATGTTTTTACACATAAATGTTCACATTTAATGGCATGATTACTAATATATGCCAAACATATGGTTATGTGCAAATACTCCTTGAGTTATAAAAAAGTTTTAAAGGATGAAATAGAACATAATTTCCCCAAAAGAATGGTAATAACTCAGAATATCCTTGTCATTACTTATATGATTTTCTTGTGCAGTACAGTACAGTAAATCCATCTAGTCATTTAAATAACATTTATGTCACTTCAGTATGAATAAATCATGCTCATAATTATTTATCTTGAAAAAATACAATGCCAGACATTGCTAAGAAATTGGATGACATAATGCCCTTGATTGTGCAAAAAAGAAGAAGAAACCCCTGCACCAGAGTCAAAATCACTTGCCCAGATGTCTCAGAACATACATTCTGTCTCTCCCTCTCTCCTGAATATTATAAAATGTATCAATGTATTTTAAATACTGTTAAATAGCTTCTAGATGACAAAAACAGTTTACATTAATAATGAACAATAAAAATGAATGCTTACTGATCTCACAGTAGATGGCTTGCTAATGGATGGGTGGGTGATCTGATGGACAAATCAATGAGATGTACTAGGAAATGGTTGAAGACAATGAAGCAGGTGATTGCAGAAGAGAAATGAACTGGTTGAAAAAATCAGCAATACTGAGTTTTGCATTTACAGTCACTGAAGCTGAAAGCAAAATTTAACTACAAGTTATCTGGTGGATCTGCTGGCCATAGTTTATTTAAAATATCATCCACCTTCAGCTTCTTCCCAGCCTCTGAGTTCTCATGCAACAGCAGATGCTCAGAAGACATTGCAGGGATAGACCAATTTCCCCTTCACCCCCTGCACTCCACTGCCACCCACACAAATAATCTACAACCCCATTCTCCACACCACTCTTGATTGTTCAGCAAGCAGTCTGCATTAAAACCAGCACTATTAACTGAAAATGATTTCAATTTGTTGATCCCATTAAAATGAAATCATATTTTTTACATCTCATACAATGAGGAATACTTACACTATTTTGCATACTAATGAAAGCTGAATGAAAAATTTGATGAACAGGAAGATCCTTTTCGCAAACAATTTTATTCAACAACACAGTCCCACAAACGTAAAAATCACTGAACAGAGATCATGTAAGCACAAACGTTCTACAAACTATACCAATTACAGGGTTTCAATCTGATCACTGAAGATCACTATAGATAAACCCCTATACGGCATTCATTTTTTACATTCCTTTAATATTAATATCAACATTTAAATTTACCAGGTCCTCTCCTAGAGCACATCTCACTTACATATAAATAAATAAATGCATACTGGCACTAATAAAATCAAAAGATCAAATGCCTCAAATATTCGGAAAATATCAAAAGGGCTGTTTTCCCGTACCCTCATAACTTTAAGAATCTGAGAAGTAGGGCTTAAAATGAATATTACCAAGTAAGTTTGCCCATGTACTAACACTTCCAACATGTTTTGGAAGTATCCACCTCCAATCTCAATTAGGGCACAATCTATCCTCGATTAGGTTTCACACAGGTTTCCCCAAGACATTCTAGGTAAATGTGGTGGAATATTTCAGATTGGACCATGACTGCTTATTTACACTTCTTTTTTTTGACAATCCATTACTTACCAAGCATCCTACTATTCAACATTCTTGAGATACCGGACACATTATTAGATCTTTTTTGTAGTCTTATTTTACGATGCTGTCAATATCTTGATTGCACAGCATGGGTTGCCAAACTTAATTAAACATGAAAATATTTGTAAGTTATGCACACAAGAGTAAAATGACTAATATGTAATGAAATGCAAAGATACTGAATGAAGCAGTCATGGCATGATTGAAGGACAATCCAGGCATCTGCCTGGGAAGAAAACAACAAAAAACCTGTCAGGATAGCCAATGTCCTGGCTGAGATTCAAACTGAGCACCTCCCAAATACAAGAGTACATCATTATCACTACCCCAACCTTATTGGTCAGTATACTGCTATTATTCAAGTATTTTACTTTAAGAATTTGAACACCACTGAAAACACAAAAATTTAAATACTACCAAGTGGAACTCAAGGGGTTGGCATAGCAGTAAGAAACTGTCTTGCTTCTTATTCGGGAGGTGCTCAGTTTGAATATCAGCTGGGATATGGGCTATCCTGACAAAACCTTAAAATATTTACCATATTTACTGTATTTACGCATGTATAGGCCGCGTGCGTGTATAGGCCGCAGCACAATTTTCAGACAGAAATTATAGGAAAAATAATTTTCTTGGAATATTATTTCAGGAGTATTACACCCTGTGTTACTAATTATGAATATAATTTTTTTAAATGAAGTGTGATTTCGAATATTTCGAATATAAGCCGCATCCCAGTTTTCCTCCTGAATTTTTGGCAAAAAATGTGCGGCCTATACATGCATAAATACGGTAAGCTGGCATACAAATCCTTAACTTACCATGAAAAACCCTTTAATGTTTTCTTACAACATTTTTAACATACTTTTAATATTTTTTAGTAATATATTCAAGACATTCTAAATTTTAATATGATATACCTACACAGTCAACTCTTGATTATCCGGGGGCAGATTAACCGGTTTGCGGCTTAACTGGGGCTACTGAGGCTTTTTTGAGGCTTATATGTTGTTTAATATTCATTCACTTTTGTTTCACATGGCAAGCTGTAACACTATTTTCGTACTAGTGTGAACCGAGCTCTGCATTCTTTGGTCCCGTTATGCTAACACAATGTTCTAGGGTAGGGGTGAAAGAATGCAAGGATTTGTGGAAAGTTTCAAGGATAGATACATCGCCCCAGTTAGTATCTTTGCATCGATCTTCAAGTGCGTTAGCAAAATGTCAGGGTGTAAAAGGAAGCGTGTTGTGTTAAGTATTCAACAGAAAAAGGAGAATGCCGCAAAAAAGTAAACGACAATATTAAATTTTTTTAAGTGTTAAGTGTGAATATTCGTAAAAAGTGTTGGATGTTGTTGAAGACTGTGATTGAAATAACTAATTCATACTTCAGTGTAATGTAAAAAAAAGTATTAAATAGGCTATGAGATGACATAAAAATGAGGTTGAATAAATTTAAATACAGGTAGGCCTATTGTATTATGAAGGTACAGTATTACAGTACTACTTTTAATAAAATTTGTCTTAACCGGGTTTTCGATTAATTGTGATTTCCATCCCCACCATTATCCCGGATAATCGAGAGTTGACTGTATTTAATATCTTTTATCTTATTTATGTATTTGCTACATTAACCCGAGGCAAAAGTTTATGTTAGTATATAATATGTGTTGCACTGACAAGGATCCATATCGGTATTTTAATGACTATACGTATTCCTGTGTATAACTGCCTAATGATGGTCTTATATAACCGAAACATGTAGCAGCAATAAAGATCGAAAATAAAAACTGACTATTTGTTGTGTTTGACGGTAGACATAATTCCTATATATATACCCTGACAGAGGTTTTCATGGATTTCATCAGTCTCTCTAGACCAGTAATGTGATACTATCTTGCTTAGGTCACAACTACTTCCATCCAAATCCTTTCCAAATTATCATTCATCTATCATCCATCCATTTTATAAAGTCCTGTCTTTTGGGATGTAATGTCATGTAGTTTGGAGAATTATCATTCATCTATCATCCATCCATTTTATAAAGTCCTGCCTTTTGGGTTGTAATGTCATGTAGTTTGAAGAAAGCCTCATGTTTCAGAAGAATGTACTGCCTTCATCTACATGATCAGAGGGATATGCAAGCAAGAAGCCAACCAAAGAAAGAGGCAAGCTGAACAAACCACACATGCAAAATCTGTCCTGATACAGACCCTTCAAAGCCTGAAAATAACTATGAGAGAGCCAATGGAAGTGACCACTGTCTGTAAAAGGAATCAAAGAGAACCAATTGAAGCAAAGGAAGTAATACCTCAGCTGGGATCTAAAAAGGACCAGCTGCATGCTGACTGAAGCTGGAAGTGGAGAGAAATAGTATGTATGCTAGCAACAGGCTGGGCAGGGACCAGGAAAGTTGAAGGAATATGCTGTGGCCAAACCAAAGTAGGAAAACAAGGAATACAAGGAGCATGGGTGTCCTGAATGGACAAAGTCCATGCCCCAAATGTCATATATTACATTGGTCTGCCCCACATTCTGCTCCCTAGGATATATGGGATGCAAACATATGAGAATATTTGACAGCCTACCACAAATTATTCAGCATGTTCTGCAGAAGAGGTACTAGCTCCTTGTGTAAACTCTTTCTGTGCATGTTCAGCTATACAGTGAAATCAAAAAGCCCACATCCCAACAGACCACATATAAAGCCCACTCAGATCATATCAGATGTCAAAAATGCTCCCTGTTCTTATGCACACATTCCTTTTCAGAAACTAGGTACACTGGAAACTTGATAACTGAAACTTTAAACCACTCCCTGCTCTGCAAGCAACCCAAAAGCGATTTTTCAAGAGGAATGTTCAATCCAGTTAACAGACTACATCTGAAAACAATGCTATGAAATAACCAAAATGTTTACTGTTAAATATGATGGCAATGCCTACGTACTGCTCAAACATAAACACATCTCTACGAACAATATCTCCACTTTACGTTCATATTCATTTAAATCCAGGGAAAATGTAGTGATCATGCTCATACAAAATGAAAGTTAAATGACTAATGAAATATAATGAAGAACATCAAAATTAAACCACAATCCTGTTATTTTATAAAGTTCTATAAATATAACAGCAATATACGTGTTAAACAGCACCACGAATTCAAAATGCAAATTAGTTTGTACACACTACCACCACCAACGGTTTGTTTAGTCTCGTTTGTAATGTCAAACATATAATTCAAAGGCAACATGGGCAAATTAACATCCCCAGTAAAATGCAGCAGTTTCCTTCACCCGAATGCCATACTTAATGCCACCTTAGTACATACGTTCAACGTGCAACGCAATTAGGAACACTTCTGCACAACACGACAAACATCTTTCAAACTTGACAACTTCAAACATTTTAGTTGCACACGTATTCCATTGAAAAGAAAATGATGTTGCGTGAACTAAGTACGTTTATTAGTAATATACTGCTACACTTTTCATGAACAGAAAATATAATTTATTACACAAACTTACCTGTAACTGACAGCAAAGCATTCCTACACTTCAAACTTCAATGTAAACACTAACATTCTAAAACAAATAATACAAGGGCATCCTGAAACCTAAATGAAGAACTAAAGGAAATTCATTCCTACTAATTATTATGCATCTAAAATTGTACTTTATCACGCTTTCACCAAATAACCTCTATTTTTATCTCACACTAAAAACCCACCATCAAAACTAATCATGGCGGCTATTCATTGCTACAAAACAATGGTTTACATCCACGGACTCCCGTCCACAATCTCAAACCCAATATCTTTTTTCCGGTCCTAAGTTAAACTGTATACTCTGGAAATCGTTAATAATTATACCTCTTAAACACACATAAGGGTTTTCAGGCCTTAATTATCATTTCTACTACTGATAGATTTATTTCAGGATATCTTCATGAAATATTATGAATACAGAGCAATGGGTCACAGTTGGGCACATTTTATTGTATATCGGCTGAGATGGGTGGTTAAGATTGGTTTCGCTTAGTAAGTCTTACCGAGCAACTGACCACAACAATTAACACGACTTTGTTCAGGAAAGGTTCTGATGTGTATACAAACCATACAAACCGATACAAACCATGCGAAAATGTTGATGTTGATTGTAAAAACCATTGTTTATGTTGACTGCTTGTGGTTTTAGGTATAATTGTTTCAGGAAGGAACCAGCATCCTGTGATCTTGGTAAGGAAAATATAAATCAAGGACTGCACTCAAGAAATACAGAACCCAGTGATTAAAAATCAGAAATACTACTAACAACAATCCTTGGTTCATTTGCAACAGATACACAGTAAATAAATTATTCAGACCGCGCCATAGCTTAAGCGGTTAGTCACTGGCGGCCCGGGTTCGATCCAGGGTCTGGTGAAGTGGGATTTGTGGTGGACAAAGTGGCGCTGGGGCAGGTTTTCTCTGAGTACTTCAGTTTCCCCTGACAATCTTCATTCCACCAACTGCTCCACAATCACCCTCACCTATAATGTGGGGCTGATACAATATGCCAGAAGTGACCGCAGTACAAGGAACTTAGTCTCACCCCACTAGCAATAAAAAGATTATTCATCTAAGTTTTGTTATTGTCATGGCAATAAATAGCTCATCTTATTTTTCCCTTATAAAAAAGACAAGTAATACGAGCAACAGTATTATACCAGTTGGCTATTGTGTGTTTCAAGCACAGTTAATTAGTGTTCTGTCTACTATTAATCATACTTTACCACAGAATCCTGATGAAGGTAACAAGAGTAAACGTATTAGAAAACAGCTGGTAAAAAAACAGATTATTTTTTATGGGAAAGTTAAACCCAACTAATATTTTTAGTAACCAAGATGATGATGATGATAATAATAATAATAATTTTATTTAACATTCATCACAGTTACAAATTGTAACTCTCGAACAAGTCACATACATATAGAACTTTTCTAGTCTAATTGGCCTCCTGCCCAATTGATTGAACGTCATCATATATCACATAGCATAACATTCAGTTACAATTAAAATCACACTCTCGGTATCATTAAAATATATTAGGTACAATCAAATTTACGACTACCTTCCATTATAAAAAACAAGGTCATCTTACTATATATCTTAATTACCACCATCATATTCTTAAACTTAAAACCTATTATATCAAAATAATCCACAAAAGATAAAATTCAATTTAGATAACAGTTACATAATTTGGAGTGCAGTCTCTTTTGAGACTTCCATTCCCTTTATAGGATAAATCATATTTAAAACGTTACCTAATTACTAGTCATTTTATTTACACTTAAATCTGTTTATCAAGGAGAATCTTATTTGTTTAACTGTCCTGAGAGGAACTCATGCAAATTATACAATGGGTGTTCCAGTAAATATCCTTTGAGTCTATGTAGGAATTCTCTGTCTGCTTTTATCATTCTTAGTTCCAAAGGCAGTCTATTATAAAGCTTAATAGCCATATTTGTAACACCCTTCTCATATGTTAAGGAATTATAACTTTGCACATGAAGGCCTTCTTTCTTTCTTGTGTCATACTTATGTAGGTCAGAGTTTTTTGTGGTGTAAATGTTATATTTCTTGAAATAACGTAACACCTCTAAAATATACAAAGATGTTACCATTAAAATTTTTAACTCTCTAAATATAGGTCTACATGATGTTCTTTTTGTTACAGATTACTGTAATTTATCACACTTAAATAGATTGAATAGTAAAAGTGGTAAATCATGTGTCTCAACAAATTTTTTAAATATCTGCCATCAGAATATCTGTGGTTTTAAATCTAAAATCAATTAACTGCTAAGTTTCTTATACCCTGAGCTACCACATATCATTTGTATTAGCGAGCACCATCTAAAGAATGCCGAAATTTACAACACTAATGGAAAATTACGTGGTTGGGGCCAGTTTTTGTAGAAATAATGCTATGAAAGGTGGAACAAATATATTTGTTCTCACCTATATAAAATTTATTGCTGTAAATCTTGATAAATATTGTGTAGAATTTGATATAGAACTTTGTGCAGTAAAAATTCGACATGAACCATCATATGTTTATATTTTATCTGTGTACAGAGCTCCCTCCAGTAATTTTACTAATTTTATACTCAAAATGGATGAGGTGCTCAAATCATTATACCCATCAAAAACCGAATTCATTATATGTGGTGATTTCAATATTGATTACCTCACTGATAATTATAAAAAGAATCAACTCCAGAATGCTGGATAGGCTAATAATTATAGGCCTATATCCTTATTTACTTCCTTTTCGAAGATCTTTGAGATAGTTGCGTTTATTAGACTTCATCATCATTTGACTATCAACAATGTTTTAACCAATGAACAGTTTGGATTTCGAATGAACCTTTCCATTGAAAAGGCCATTAATAGATTGCTTGACCTGACCTTAACTGCCCTAAATGCTGGCCATAATGTGGGTGGAATATTTGGTGATTTGAAAAAGGCTTTTGATTGTGTCAATCACAAGATTTTGTTATATAAGTTCGAATTCTATGGTATTACGGGTCCGATGCATAAATGGATAGCATCTTATCTTAAAGGAAGGTTTCAGAGAATTAAATTACAAGGTAAGGATAGTAACCTAAATACCTATTCAAATTGGGGCTTAATATCCTATGGTGTCCCGCAGGGATCCATTTTGGGTCCCCTGTTATTCTTGATCTATATTAATGATTTGCCTCCAGTATTAAATAGGATCTCTTATTCTATCCTCTTTGCTGATGATACTAGTGTGATTATATCCAATCCAGATCCTCTAATTTTCCTACATAGTGTGACCGAAGTTCTCAGTAAATTAAAATTATGGTTTAATGCTAATTTATTGTTCTTAAACTTTTCTAAAACTGAATTTGTCAAGTTTAATACAAAAAATATGCATGAACATGAGATAAAGATAGTATGTGATAACATGGAAATACCCAGTTCAACCCGTTTAAAGTTCTTAGGGGTTAATATTGCACTGACTTGGAAAACTCATATTGACTCACTTATCCCAAAACTTAGCTCTGTGTGCTATGCAGTCTGAGTCATAAAGCCATTTGTAAATCAGGAAACTTTGATGATGGTTTATTATGCCTATTTTCACTCTGTTATTTGATATGGCATTATTTTTTGGGGTAACTCTTCGTACGCTATCGATGTCTAATAACTGGTGCTGGTAATAGAAACTCAAGTAAAACAATATTCTCTACTCTAAAAATTCTTACTCTTTCATCTTTGTATATTTATTCAGTACTATCTTTTGTGGTCGATAGCATGGATCAGTATTATTTTGTATCTGATATACATAATAGAGACACTAGACAGGTATTCAACCTAAATCGATATCAATCCTCAACTCGTTTATCATTATATCAGAAAGGCTCAAATTATATAGGCATCAAACTATTCAGTTATCTCCCACTAAATTTGAAGCAATTATATAAAGATATTAAACGGTTTAAATTAAAATTAAAAGAATTCTTGAGTTGTCACCCATTTTATACTGTGGATGAAATTTTTGTATATACTAGTCGGTAAGATTAATTGTATTCTGGTTCTGTTCTTATGTCTTGACTTAGTTCTTTGTACTGCTTCTTTATCTAATATGACTTTTCCACATCCTAAAGTATTTGGATTTTATGGAAATAATAGATGAGTAATGAAAATGAAAAAAGATCTTGTACTGATGCCTGAAACCTTTGAGGGTTCTATGTCTTGCGTTGTTTTTGTAAACTGGAGGAGTTTTGTTGTATATATGGTTGATATGTTCTTTTTTATTGTTTTATATTATGAATGCCTTGACTTGTTCCTGTGGGAATGGAATGTTTGTTTTTTTATCTGTGACTCATTCTATATCCAATGATTGTTTCCCAGCCTGTATCTGGATCTATTTTGATTTTGAAATAAATGAATGAATGAATGAAAGTAAGGTAAAGGTAAAGTTGTCCCTATGCTTAACTAATTAAGCACCATGAAGGCTCATGGGGGAGTGGTTGTATAGATCCATAATTTTTTCACCTCAGCACTAGCTGGATGTGAGTGGTCAGCTTCACGCCCCTGATGCTTTACCCCCAGGGAAAGAGCCCCCAGTACCCATTGGACAGGAGGCTGGGTGGGCCCCAGAGCCTGTCTGGACAATATGGAGAAGAGAAAATTCAGACCATACCAGGACTTGAACTCTGACCCCTCGGTCATCCAGCCTGTAGACAGTAGCTATATCAAGTATGCTACCCTACCACACATAAATAGTGAAGTATGAAAGTAAAAATATTTCTGCACCAAAAATTAAACAGAATTCTACACGTTAGTGAGACTGCTAGGGAAGGAGCCAGTGTTGATATTCTGTGTCTGGAACACTACTAATTCCAGGGCAAGAACATTTCATAATGAAATACGTTATACATCATGAGCAACTTTTCTATTGTAATTATTATTATTATTTCAAATTTTAAATATAGTATAACTGTTAATATTTTATTATTTGCATGTCCAGTAAAACAAAATGAATTACGTATATTATTATTATCCTCTATAAATCTATATTATTCATTACTTAATTAAATATTTATGTTTCATTCCTCAATTCGTAATAACACTTAGTTTAATGATAATGAAATTATTATTACTGTCATAATTATCAGCTATTTGTTTGTTTACTATTACTTTATTCATTATTATTTCTTCCAAGTGTTAACCTGTAATTTGTACTTGACTTTTAATAAGTTTCTGTATATTGTAATTCATTCTTCTGCACTGTGCTGTGTCTGTAATTGGCCTTGCGGCTGTTGACTCGGCACATTAATAATAAAGAATTGAATTGAATTGAATTATTTCTTCCTTATTCCATTACATTTATAGTAAGCTAAACCCTTGGATACAGAATTGTGTCAATTTATCCTGCTAATACTATCAAGCAGTTGTCAAAAAGACTTATAATATATGACAGTCTCTGTTTACATCATAATACAATTACTCTCTAGCACAATACACTCAAATTATCATTTAAAATAAACATTTAAGATGAAAGTTTCCGTCAAAAGTAACAGAATATTTTGGTCATATAGCTTTAACATATACAACAAATCCAGCATATAAAAACATTCAATTATAAGTACGATTATCGCACATTCACGATGATTATCCATTTACTGTACTACTCAACATCTTATATATATTTATATAGTTGTATAATCAATCTCTTAAAAATCATTCATCCAGTGTATAAAAAGAATTCAAATAAATAAATTCCTTTAAATTGTTTTTAAACTTATTTATATCATTAGAAGTTACTTTAATTTTATTATGTAGTACATTGTAAATCCTTATGGCCATGTGAATTACCCCATTACCACATTTTGCCAAATTTACCTGGCTCATATGTATATCCATATTATGTCTAGTATTTATTTCATAGCAATCCCTATTTGTATCAAATATTTCTCTATTTTTTACTATAAACATCAGCAGAGAGTATATATACTGTGATCTTAAAGGAAATATATTAATATTCCTAAACAGTTCTCTGCATGACTCTCTGTAGCCACATCCTTTTATTCTTATAACTCTCTTTTGTATCCTAAAAACTCTTTCTGCATGTGTTGAGTTACCCCAAAACATTACTCCATGTCATAACAGAATGGAAGTATGAATAATAAACACTTTTTAATGTTTTTACAGACACCACTGGTTTTACATTTCTTATTATATAGCAAGCTGTATTTAATTTCTTTGTTATCTCATCTATATGTCTATCCCAAGTTATATCATTTTGGATAGTCAGGCCAAGAAATTTTATGTGATTTATATTTAATAAAACCGTTCCTATGCCTCCCATTTCTCTAACTACATTATTTTTTACAGTGAAGTTATGTTTTCATTATATTAAGTGACATTAATGTTTTTTAAACCAGTCCTCCAGCATCCTATATACTTCATTTATTGTATTTTTAAGTTTTATTGGATTGTCTTGAGAGATTAAAAAACTGACATCATCAGCAAATAGAATGGGAATACTCTTAGTCTCCAAAATCTTGGGTAGGACATTTATATATATTATAAATAATAACTAGCTTGTATTCATATTATAAAATATCAGCATGTGATCCCTGTTCTGATAATATGATTACAATACAGGATTACTGCTGAGGTGTTGATGAAATGCTAAGATGATTTTTCAAGATAGTCCATAACAACGTACAGTTCCTGCCCCTGTCATAGTTATTGTACCAGTCATTCAATAAAATTTAATATGCAGTTGACAGTGTTGTTCACTGAGAGTGAGATACTTGAAGTGGAACAGAATCTAGTGGAATGATATCTGGCCACATTAATACCTGAGGTACCTGTGCCCATAATTTTTATAAATAGATAAATGCCAGGTTAATATGAAATTATGCATAAAGAACAGTAGTGCATCTGACTTATGTTCAAGAGATACCTGGTTTGACTTTAAGCAAGATCACTGGACACAGTGACTGATGTTTTCACCAGACTTCTAGGCACATAAGAATGGTACCATGCAGCTCTTCCTCCATAATAATTCTTTTATTATCTGGTAGTGCCTAATCTATGCAGATAATACAGAATCGTAAGTGAAAAGTACTGTATCGTCTCCGCCCACTTCAGATACTGGACCTACGTTTCAGAAGTATACTAGTTGTTTAGTTGTTAAAACACAGTAAGTGTTAAGTGATATGTAGTTAAGGTATGTACTGTACTGGGATACTTCTCTTGTATCATATCAAAATGGTATGAGGGAAATGTCATGCTGTTGAAATTGTTAAAGACAGCCATAATGAAGCCAACCACTTATTTCCATACAAATGATGAGGTTAATGACTTGAAATAGATGGAGCTTTATTTTCATGCATCCCTTATGTGGCTTCATGGTATGGTGTGTAGGCAGAGAGATAACTATTACCTTTTTGTGAGTTCTCATGATCTGGACAGAAGTAATTCATATCCATTTGTTCAAACTCAAGAACCACTGGACCAATTTTGATTAAGTTGGATGTGAAAGTTATGCGAACAGAGCAGCTACAAGCTGGTATATTTCAGTTTTCTGCAATCAGAGACAACACGTCTGCTGCTTGAACTTGTGTGGTGGTAGTGGTACTAACACCACTTCCAAATTAAAAGTAAAATACATGCTAAGTTGTGTAGGCAACCTTATGGAAGAAAGGTCCTGTGTAAATATTGTGACATGGATGGACCCAGCGTTGCTAGGTAACTGACCATTAAACACCTCGCAACTGAATACACACAAGGCAACAATGGGAGTGTGGCATTTTCTATGCAGTTGGCGCCATGAATGTTGCCATGCAATCGCTCGGTAAACACATTCCAACTATAGAGAGACTATTTTCTGCGTGGTCTGTGCAAAGGGGTCGAATACCTCCACTGTGACCCTGCGAGTCATGGGAGGCAACAAAAAGGGAAATCTCAAATCTGAGACAGTAAAATATGGTTGCAAGTCCCAAGGGACTCAGACCCGAGAAAGACTGCACTGGTATGAGCCAGCAGCATATGCAAGATACAGACCCATTTTCTCATCAGAGAGTGCACCCCACAAAATCAAGACCATAACTGTCAAACAGTAATAAATATCTGGCTGACTGACCATCAGTCGCAATGTGACTTTGACTTTGACCAAGGAGAATGGGGGAGTATTTGAGAGTGTTCCAAGTGTTTAAGTGACAGCCACAGGAAAATTGTCGTGTGAAGACTTGGCATGTGATTGGAAGACTTTAATTATACAGGGTGTTTCACGACTTTAGGGCATAACTGCAGGAGGTGATTTCCTACGTCTTTGTGATCAAAAAAGTTCATATAAACATGTGTCCGATTTTGGACGGTTACGGAGTTATGACCGTTTTACACTCAGAATAGAAGGTAACGATTACTGACAATAAACGGAACAAAATAATAAACCAGCATAATACATCATACATTTAAAGTATGAATGTAAAGTTAACTTCATGAAATTACCTCTAATTTGAATTTATTGGTGCTTAAAGCTGCTTTTCGAAAATGCCACCGGCAGCCACAACACAGGCTGCCGCTCGGTTCTGAACTGCGCCGGACATACCAACCCTCCCTGCCTTAGGTAGCTCTCAAGTGTCGAGATAACAAGAACGCTCTGTCTGTAGCTGGCTAAAAATAGCGACCTGCCAGCTGACAGACACGGTTCATATGAGGGCATGTACAGGAATGAAAAAACGGTCATAACTCCGTAACCGTCCAAAATCGGACACATGCTTATGTGAACTTTTTTGATCACAAAGACCTAGGAAATCACCTCCTGCAGTTATGCCCTAAAGTTGTGAAACACCCTGTATGTAATATTTGGAGTGATTTGAAGCGCTAGTTTCTGTTTGGAGATCCGTTGCTAGGAGACAACTAGTGGAAGACAGAGAATCCTAGTGCGTGTGTAAGAGTGGCTTATAAAGTGTGGAGACAGCAATAGTGCTTATTAGAGTGTAATAAGAGAGAGTTTGTAACCAAGCTGCTAATAAATCCAATCATCCAAACTAGAATCCACCATTTTGTCACGCGTACCCCCCTACACACGACAGTATGTTTGAGTTTCCTACTGGCATATGAATGCTGGAAGTACTTTGAGTAACTAGTAACTCCCTAATGATGACATAATAGTATATCACCAACTGATGATGAAGCACCATATTTATACTTAATATTGTTAACATCTTGAAGGAAAGCTTCTCAGAGCATGCAGAGTGCCTGGATGCAAAGAACACATGTGAAACTGTATGCACTCCGGTACAGATATATCTTTCCAGTCTTCTTACAGTAATCATGTTTCTTCTTGCAGGAACCACATCATGACTGAAGATTTTGTTGACTCAGTTCTGCGCTGTGGCTTATACCTTGGAGCTATTTTCCAACTCATATGTATTGCAGCTGCGGTTGTTGTGCCTGACAAAATGGGTGACTCCAATTCCAGCTACTGCAAGGTAGTGCTGCCATAAATATAAAATTGTCCCCATGCTTAACAAAGCATCACATCATGAAGATGTATGAGGGAGAGGAGGTATAGCTCCACAAATTCTTAACCTGGCACTAGATGGAGGTGAGTGGTCAGCTTCGTGCCCCAGCCACTTTACCTCCAGGGGAAGAGCCCCTGCTATCCACTGAGTGGGAGACTGAATATACCCCCACAGTTGCTCTGGTTGTTGTAGAAAGAGAGAATCTGTAGCCCCTGCCAGAAATAAAATCCCAAAGCATGGCATAAGTATGTGTCTTTTTTAAATAATTTCTGTAGTTCATCTCTCATGTCCATTGGGAGCAGTGACTAGGGTGTGAAGCTGAACATTGCTGCCAAGGATTAGAATGTGTGGAGCACTGCTTCCCTTTTTCCTGTATCTCTTAATGATGTATAGTTAATTAATCACAGGTACATTATCGTACAATGCAGAGAGGAAAAGGAAGACAGAAGAAATGTGGGAAAGGATTTTGAGCCAGGTACAGGCATCAGGATGTGTGATCCATGAAGACAAAAATGAATTAACTGAAAGATCGACTTTCACACACTTGTCGTGAAGAATTAAACTATGAATATGTGTCCTGAATTTAATTACCTTAGGGGAAGGTCCATTGTGCGTGAAAATGAAGCTGATGAATGTTTCAGTTCTGTAGCTTGGGCACTTGGTTGAAGCAGATGTTACCAGTTGGATGTTGATAATGTCATTCTTTTCTTGTACAGAACTATAAATATGAGCACTTTGGGCAAAATAACACTTTGAACTTAATTTGGCATAATAACATACCAGTAGAGCTGCAAGATGTGCTGCCTGGCTACATTCTTTGCCTCCATGCCTGGTAATCATTGTGACTCCATGTAGGAAGTGATCTCCAAACTGAAGCAGTTCCTTATGAGCAAGTTAAGGCGTGTGAGACCAAATTCAGTACTGACGGATGTCTCAGAAACAGCAAGTGTTCCATTGCTGTTCCTCTGACTGAAACCCATATTCTCAGTCAGTGATATGCAGGGCCCAGATTTTGATATGTTATCTTTTTTTCCTTGCATCCTATTTGATGCCCATCAGCATATAAATCCCAGAGCTGAAATGCTGGTTACAGAAATGTAGTTAGTTAGTTATTAGAGAGGGTGGGTTTCCCCATGCACTTAGACCTGTAGTGGTCCATTGTGCTTCCCTCTATGATTTCTACCAGCCTCTATATCCTACCAGTATTGGTGCTTACCATCAGTCCCGCCCAGCCAGCGAGACCGGCTCTACTGGCTGAGAAGTATCTATAATGCTTCCCCCATCTACCGGAGGTATTAGTGACTGCTGTTGGGCGGCAAACGTCCGCAATTTTGCTCAGTGACCTCCTTTGGAGGTATGAGGTTCTTTTACGTGCCGTAAAGCTACAACATGGGACCCACGGCTTAAAGTCCCTCCCGGAGGACTTGTTCCCTGAATTTTTCCACCCTTAAAAATTCGATGACCTCTGCCGAGTATTTGAACCCGCGTACTACGAGTCATGAGGTGGGAACGTTACCTCTAGGCTACGGAGGCTGCTTTACAGAAATGTAAATTTTATAGGTAATTTTTACCATTTTTGTCATTGTTAAGTTTTTAGGTCATTTTTTCAGTTTTGGGGTCATTTTTGGTAATCTTTTGGACTTTTAAGGGCATTTTTTGTCATTTTAGCCATTTTAGGGAATTTCTCTTCACATGTTTTCAGAAGTGTGAGTAATATGCAAGTAAAGTGTTCTTTAATCTTTCTCCTGCCTCTATAAAGGCAGCCTGCAGCTGCACCCAAATACCTGCTACCACAGTATTCAATAATAAGAGGTAATAATGTCCCATCCTTTCCACTTGTTCTGCAGTCATAACTAAAAAGTAGGCTACGGACATGAGGGGCAAGCTGCCGAAACAAGACACCCTGGACAGACATACATTTATGAACACTAGACAACACCCTGTGTGAGGTGAAATGATATGCACTAAAATAACATGGGTATAATAGAAACTTTAAAGGATTTTATCTGGTTTTACCTTGAAAAGAGGACTACAGCGTGTGATTTTAACACGGACTAAGACAGTGTAGCAGTTTTAACATAATTCAATAAAATATTTGTAACATATCAAGACATGTAGTGTCAGAATGTATAATGTTAAACTAAAATTAAAATTAAGTAGTGAATAAAAAAGTGTTGCAGTAATGACGAACGATAAATAATGGACGTTAAATTGAACAGTTGCAGCAGGATGCTGAAATACATAATCATTAAAAGAGTAACATTGAGTTCACAGTGTTAATAAAGATTGAAAATACATATTAAAACAATTAGTAGATTTTCCATGACATGACACATTTTTGGGTCATTTTTTAACTTTTAGATAACTTTTCTGGATTTTTAAAATATTTTTAGGTCATCAGAATCTGGGCCCTGGTGATATGTATGTCACCATGTTAGGACAGAATGTAAGAGATGCATTACCCATCACAAAAACCACTGCTAATTGCTCACTCAACCAGCCATGTTATTGTTCAGCGAGACATTGGCTTCATTATACTGTCATATTACCTTTAAGTAGGTTGGGACTGCCTGTTTCCAAACCAATATATATTCATGATTCATTCAACACTATGCAACCTGTGCCATTCAAACAGTGTAGATATACAACCCGAGAAACAGCCAGCAAATGATTTATGAAGTTGATTTTCTGTTAACAGGAACTGGAGCTTAGTGACGATGAGGGATCTGAACACAGCACACCACAAGCCACACCTCGTCGTCCACATGCACACCATCGACCCAGAAAACAAGAAAAAAAGAAACGCAGATAATTTTTCTACCAGTTAATGGTATGACTGTCTTGCTTTGTGTGAACAGTGACCAGGAAAGATACCATTGTACAACTGTGTAGTTTTGGGGGTTTTTTTTTTTTTTTTTTTGACAAAATTGCAAGTGTGAGGCTTTTGTTCTCTAATATGTCATGGAAATGGATATGATCATTTGCATTCAATGTGCAGTATATCTTTCATGTTGGGAGAATGAATTGAAGATGTTTCTTTTCTGGATATTTATACTGAATGAAAAATTGTTATTTTATGAACATATCACAGTAACTACAGTTATTTTGTGGGCATGTGATTTTCTGATAGACCCTACTGACATTTTAAAGTTCACTGTTCTGATTTTCTGTTGCAGTGGTGCAGACTTTCCACTTTTTGAGTGAAAATCATTGGTAGATATGCAGTAAAGTGGATCACCATGTCCTGCTCTGTAACTAAAAATATCAAGTTTCACAGTACGTTTTAAACCTGCTAGTGTCCTTGACATATATAGAGGTTATGTACATAACATACTGTGTGTACCTTGCATATTATATGTACTTTGTTTTTGTATTGTTCCCATTATGTTATAGTATTTTCTTGTCTGTATCAGTGTAAGATCTACTGCCACCAGGTGAATACCAAATTGCAGTAAAATAATAATAATAATAATAATAAACTACTGTAAGGTGAGCTGGATTGGTGTAGCTAGTAAAGTGACTAGCTGAATGGGACAGTTACACTTTGATTCCCAGCGGATGTTTCTGTGAGAGATTTGAGGTTCTCACAGGGGTGACTATGAAGATTATTGTCTTCTGGGATATGACACTGTGTACTCTGATAGATTATTAGGAACATTTTGAAGAAATATACTGCCTCCATCTTTATGGTGAACTTTCTCTTCATCATCACATTCAGATCAGCTCTGGGACCCAGCTGGCCTCTTAATTAATGGGCACAAGGAACATATTTGTGGGATAAAGCAACCAGATCATAAAACTAATTGATCATCTTGATCTAATGCTGAGGTTTAAAATGTATGGAGCATTTCTGTGATATCCCTTGTCTTCATGGAATGGAGCTTCGCACAGGAAAACATACCTTCTACGACTGTGACAGTTTCTTACAGCAAAGAATCAAAACTCAGATATAAATTTTGGACAACTGTCACATAATTTTTTCCCCTGCTTTTGCATAATTGTTCCAGTGATGTATGGTCAGTCAGTAGTAACTCACCAAATGACATTTTCTAATTGCAGTCTGATGAATGCAACATAATTATAATAAAGCTGGTACTGGGCATAAATATGTTATGCAGACTTTCATGTTCATAGCCATACACGTTCCTAATTCACAGTTTCTGTACACCTTTTCAGTGGTATTTGTTGTCCGGTTTCTAACAAAAATGTTAGGAACAAATTGTATATTTAAATATGGAAGGTATATTTTATTTCATATATATGTTTGTAGTCATTGTTTCCCCTGCTTCCATAGAGAATTAACCAGTTGCTTTATTACCATCCCAAACCACAGTAACTGTACAACTGGAGTACATGTTCTGTATGACATGAATTGTTGAATCCTCAGTTTTGTGGGAACTGCCCACATTCAAGCAAACATTACAGTGACAACGCAAGTATCATTGCTTAGTAACAGTGAGTAAACAGCCATTGCTAGGCAAAACCTACAACAGTACGGATAGTGACGTGTTTTCAATGCAGACTGACGCAATGTTGTATAAGAGGAAGATATGGCGATATAGGAGAACCCTATGTGGAGGCGGGGTCAAATACCTCCACCGTGACCCTGCGAGTCGTAGGAGGCGACAAAAAGGGAAGTCTCAAATCTGAGACAGTAAAAAATGGTCACGAGTCCCAAGGGACTCAGAGCCAAGAAAGACTGCACTGGCAAGGGCCAGCAGCATATACAAATGACAGACCCGTCCTCGTCAGAGAGGGCGCCCCAAAGAAAGCATGACCGTAACTGTCAAATAGTAATAAATATCTGGTCATGAGCTCCAGATGGGGCTCGACACCAAGACTTACTGACTGACTGACTGACTGACTTGACTGACTGTCAGTCGCAATATGACTTGACTTGGAAGTTTACAAACCCCGTGTGGAGGAGGGGTCGAATACCTCCACCGTGACCCTGCGAGTTGTAGGAGGCGACGAAAAGGTAAGTCTCAAATCTGAGACAGTAAAATATGGTCGCAAGTGCCAAGGTACTCGTACCCGAGAAAGACTGCACTGGCAAGTGCCAGCAGCATATACAAAAGACAGACCCATCCTCTCGTCAGAGAGGGCGCCCCACAGAAACAAAACCGTAACTGTCAAACGGTAATAATTAATATGAGTGACTGACCATCAGTTGCAATGTGACTTTGACTTTGATATAGAGAGGTGTGGGTGTTGCAAGTAGTAGTATTGTTGGTACTATATTATTAGTCTTCAAACCAAAGTTCGTCTGTGTGTACTGTGCAACTAATAAATGTTTATAGAACAGTTCAACAAGTGGTTGTCTCTTCATATATCTTCATCCCACAGTTTTTACAATAGGAATGTATCTAACCTTTGCATTGAACTGTCATACTTCCACATCCTTCGCAGTTTGTCATAGTCATCATATATGGCATATGTATTATCTCAGCAGTTTATACTAAGTTTTAAAATTGCTGAATAACAAGTTAAAAAGATGTATTATACATGGGGAAACTATAAAATTTTATATGTTCTGTATCAAATTTTCAAAGCATTAGCAACCTTAAAATGTGCAGGAATTTGAATGCATGAAGTGCTTGTTAGATTAGCAAGAAGCAAGCATATCAAGGACCATTAATACAGTGGAAGCACAATAAAACACGTATGGCTTACAGTGAGATGTTCTTTGTGAAAAGAAGAAAAGAAACATCATGTAGGATTTGAGGTTCTCACAGCGTTATATCCCAGAAAATAGTACTCTTCAAGAGACATCAACACTTAGTTTCTTAATGTTATATAGTTGGAAAAATCTTACATAAAATAAGGGCATTTGTCCAGCACTTTTGTCCTCTCGACAACTTTTTACTCGAACTGTAATTACAGGTTTGCATCCCAACTTGTTTATAGCTGGCAGTCCATAAAGATACCATTAAGTGATGATGCCCTGTGTGGCTCTCCTTTACGTGCGAGTGGAAAGTCCACATTCCAAAATCCCACAGATGTGTCTGAAGAAAGAATGTACACAGTCCTGAGAGATGCTTTACACACTAATGCAGAGCCATCCTAATTTTTGATTAAAAAATATCAGTCAACAACTGCAATACAAGAGATTATTCAAGCATGAAGAATGTTAATTCCTAGTTCAGATAATGCTAAATACATGTTGGATTATTCTTAGTTACTTTCATGTTTACATGATAACCACTTCAAACAAACCACAAAATGTTTGCATGGTGTAACAGTTCTGGAATTTTCACACTGCCACTGATTGTAGACAGCATAAAATATGGAATTCTCTTTTATTTGAATCAATTTTCATTCTAATAAATATATCCTGATTTATATGTGAAATGTGCACAAAAATTTATTTTCATCTTTGTAGAAAGCATTCATGATTATTTCCCAGTTTTATTCAAAGTTGATGTCTATTGGCAGATTTTGGTAAAACTGCCCAGTATCAAATTTCTTAACATCTGTTTAATGTTTTCAAATTATTATATGGACATAAACAGATGATCAAACATGGTAAAGTTAAAACACCCATTTTTTAAACTTTTTGTTGCAATATTTTTGTATGAATCTTTCTTGACATTTTTACAAATATTATCAGTTCTAGTTGTATTGTGGTTGCAGTCTGCCAGTATCTGCTGAGACGTATTTCAAGAGATGGAGAGCAGGATGTACACATTTTGACAGTGAAAGTCACAAATTTTGGTTGTGCCAAACTTCAGGTGGTTATTCACTTTCTTCCCACAATAGCAGCTGGGGGTTCATTGCCAGATCAGGTCATATGGGATTTGTAGTGCACAAAATGGTATTGCACCCAACTGCTCTTCATTCATTATTCTTGTTATTGATGCTATACACTGTGATATTCAGTGTCATTAGAAACTTTAAATTTTACCAATTATATATTGTTGTCCAACACACAAGTTTTCAGCATGCAACAATGGTGATGCAAAATGTTCTCGAATATTAGGAATTAGTTATAAAGTCATTGGAAGTAAAAGGTAAGAGGCTCTGGAGGCGCATAGGGTTGTGAGATGTCAAGGCTTCCCACCTTTTATAGACAGTCTGCTCACAGATGGCGGTGAGGTTGTCAACTTTATGTGCTGCCTGCTCTTTACCCCCAGGAAGATTCCTGGCACTAGAGGCTGAGTCAACCCCAGGGCCATAATGCAGCTGGAAGGGTTAGGTCAATTGAAAAATCCAGTGACCTCAGGAACTGAACTTCCGACATTCCGGCTTGTAGCATGACTTGACCAACAGTACTATAAATCATAATCCATTGGCGTGTTACTCTTTTATGCAAATCAATCATTTAAATGTCTGTAACTTTATCTGTACCTGAATTAAGACACATACACATGCTGATTGCTCTGAAGAAGAAAATCTACTCTTGAGAACCCTAAGAAGTCGATCTTTCAAAGAGAAATTTGGGCACTATGTTCTTAATTTAATGCTTTAACAAAGGTCTACAATTTGTAGAGTTATATCTTGTATAACACTGCATGTAACAAACTCCCCTCGATTTAAAACATGTCAAATGAACTTTTCTGAAAAGATAAATGAACCAACTTTATGTATATTAAAACTGAATGGTAATAGCAGTTTTTTTTTTTACATTAGTATATGAGAATGGAATCTGACTGCAGAACAAGAGTTAACGCTGTACCCAGGCAGCTGAAACATAATGGGAGAATGAGTCTGCTGTTTATACTTCCTGGTGTCAGGACTGTAGGCCTGAGAGTCTGATGTGTTAGATGGAGACTTGCTATGGTCAGGTATGGTTGCTGGATTCAAGCACCTATTCCAAGAATCTGAACAAAAACAGGAAATCTAATTCTTTAAATGATATCATTATGAGCTCATGAGAATGGAAGCAAACCAGGTGTTTGAATATCCACATTGTGCACTGGTGTATTATGCGAATGCATTTTTGCATGCATCAGGCATGGGTCAATCAGGGGCACACATGTAACTCCGGATACGATGATTTGAATGGAGGGGGGGCATCACAGGTGGAGGTAGCCAAAGTTTGGGCCACTGTATCAATTTGCAAAGCTACTGACCAATGCATAGGAGTGGTTCAGTCTTAGGTTGCATTCCAGGAACTTCCAAGCATCAGTAAAAGAAAGTTTGCCCTTGACCAAAAGTTCCTATAGAGCTGTCTTGGTCCAGATAGCCAGGACAATTTGTTTCTGACTACATACCCTCCAGTATACTTAACACAGCTAGGTGAGTTGGGACACTGTGTCATTGTCCACTCACTGCAAGTGCCACATGTAAGACTGGATGGACACTGACATCAGAAGCGCCATATTGAGTTAGGAATGACGGGCCAATTAAAACCATTTTATACCTAATGTGGATGGCGATAGCCAAGGTGGGAACTACAGAGGTTACAAATACATTGTGAAGATGGAATGTATTTTTTTTTCATAGGTTGCGTCCTGTTGTGTGTTACAGATAATATATAATATGGAAGAACTATGCTACCATCAACACAACAATATTTCAGTTACTACATTTACATCTTTATTACTGCAACATGTTTTGGTCATACATGACCATCATGTGTTCTATGCCCAGACAAGAAACATATGCCACACTGCACACTTCATATACAAGGTGGTTCAAATACGACAGGGACTGATTTGTGTGTAAACAAGCCGCACTGCGCAGCAGCTGTGCAACCTTGAGAGATTGAAGCCACAACCTCCACCCTCCCTCCTGTTAGAGTTAGAACCTGTTAGGTCCTGTCTGGAAGTTGCTAGAGTGATGAGAGAATAGAAGGTACCGCGGAGCACAGAACAACGCATTGTAATCAAATTCCTCATTGGAGAAAACGTCCAGTCCACTGAAATTCACCACAGACTCCAACAACAGTATGGTGAAGAGTGTCTCTCACGGACCCGTGTGTTTGAGTGGTGTAAGTGCTTCAGAGAGGGCAGAGCGCGCGTGGAGAATGAACCGCATGATCGTTGGCCGCGAACATCCATCACCGAGCCAAACAGTGACCGTACAGACGCGCTTATTCGTGAGAATAGGTGCATCACTATCAAGGAACTTGGAGCAATGCTGTCCATCAGTGTTGGTAGTGTAGAAGACATCGTGAAATACCACCTGCATTATGGCAAGGTGAATGCACGGTGGGTACCACGCACTTTGGAG
>NW_019721758.1:1786049-1808847 GCF_002891405.2 Cryptotermes secundus
CTGATAGATGCCAGAACAGTCAATGCAGCTTATTACTCAGACCTCCTGGCAACAGACGTGAAGAAAAAGATCCAATCCAAGCGGAAGACAGGTGGAAAGTGGGTAGCCTTCCTTCAAGACAATGCACACCCCCATATGGCCAAAACAATGGAAACTCTCCGGAAACTGAAATGGAACCTTCTGACACATCTGCCGTACAGTCCCAATTTGGCCCCAAGTGCTTTCTACCTGTTTGGAGGGCTCAAATCAGACTTGCAAGGCATGCGTTTTGTGGATGACGCTGGCATCCAGACTGTTCAGGAGTGGATACGCTGTCAACCACAAGCTTTTTTGAAAAGGGCATCAGGATGCTTCCAGAACGTTGGAAAAAATGTGCTGACTTTGGAGGGGAGTACGTTGAAGACTGACATGTGCAAGTAAGTGTTTGGCAATTATGGTTTTAAAAAAAAAATCAGTCCCGGTCATATTTGAACCACCTTGTATATGACATATAGTGTGGGAATACCATACTAAACACCCACATACCACCAAAATTTGCACATCATTGAAAACATGTCTTTTGGCCTCACATACTGGGCTTTTTGCGTAGAATTTCAGCAACAAGGCCTACGCAACACACACACCGAAAGTTGTACACTGTAGCACGATATACTCCTAATATAAAATATTTTCATGGGACTAGAGACCCCTAATCCACCTATATATATATTTTTAATAATATTCATACATTTTATATATAGTATACCTTTATTTATTTCTACCTTTTTATATTTTTAATCATGTATTTGCTATTTTAACTATACTCCAATCTGATGCAAAGTTTTTATGTTAATATTCAATATGACACGTTGCACCGATAAGGATCTGTATTGGTATTTCAATAACTACAAGTAGTTGATGATAGTCAGTATGACCAAAACATGTTACAATAATAAAGATCTAAATGTAATAACTGAAATATTGTTGTGTTGACGGTAGCATAGTTCTTCCAGAAGATGGAATGGTTCATAATTTCCTAGTCACTCAGTAAACCTTCAAAACATACTAAGCTGCATGAGCAGAGTGCATCTATCTGAAATACTTCCCAGGAGGAGACATGCTCCAGATAAGTCTAGCATTTTGGCTTTCCTCAGCTGCTATGCCTGCTTCTCATTTTATACCTCTGACAAGGTGGTTCGGTTTAACCTAGTCACATTCCTCACTTTGCTAGTAGTAGTTCTATCCAGGGGCTTTTCTACATGGAAAGGATTAAAGCTTTGCATGATCTTATCAATCCTTCTCAGCCTGAATGCTGTGAATTGTGGGACTGGCATTTAAAGTATTGAAGGATCAGTTAGAAACTTATCAGACTTATGATGGGGTGGAATAGGAGCATATTAGTCATGATGAACATGGTGCCCCTGATCAGCCATGCTACTGGGAGAATGAAAAATAAAAACACTTAAATCTTCCAGTCTGCCTGAATGGGACCTCTACTAGATCCAGTCTCAAGAACTACTTGTCCTTCCAGAAAATCACTGACAATTCCGAATCTACTGGCAAGTCCTACACCATTGGTGATTCCGGCTACCTACCACAAGAATAAGAAACCCATGGTTCTCCACTTTACACTCTGCAAACCTATATAGTTCTTCACAGCTTCAGCAAACTTAATTATATTGTAACTCACAGCAGCATAGCCAGCTCAACTGTTACACTGCCCTGAATAGAGCACTGCATGGTTGTACAGGTTCCACACCTAGACTTGCACATAGGGCAGGGAGAAGCTTCTGCTCAACCTTAATTTCTTTTATTATTGTTATTTTTAATTGTGTAAAGTCCTTCTAAATAACACTGCACAATAAAAACTTAAGTTGTGTATAGTTAATAAACTGGCTGAAGCTATGATTTATTTCACCCTTTTCAAAACCAGTGAACTCATGAAACAGATTCTGCTAGGGCAGTAACAATCCAACCTGATACTAGAAGACCGCTGAAACAGCACCACCAATTAAAATGTTTTGACAGAGAACATTAATACAAGAGAATTACAATTTATCAGGCAGTGGCAGTAATTCAAACTGAACCTCATTTTCTGCAAGAAAATCTGCTTGTAGCTTAAAATCCACATTATTCAAAATGTTAACATAACTGCTTCCAGAACTCTGGATGACTTTTGTCATACCTATGGGAGTAAGTTTGCTGGATCCAAATATATCCATTGTGGTACAACAGCGCAAGCTAGTAAGTATTGTTACCTCCCTCATTATTAGATATTTCCTTACTTTTTGTTATCACTTGGAACTAAGTGCTACACCATATCACTAGCACATACAGCAAAAAGTTGTTCATGATAAAAATGAAATATTTTCATTTTACACTGCAAAAAAAGGTAGGGTACAAGTGAAAAAGTGCATTCATGTAATAAGTAGAATGAATGTCATATATTTTTTAATGTAAGTTTCAAATCAACCCCATAGAATAATTGTGCAAATTTTGAAAATATAATACTGCTATTAAGACTGACACTGATGTAATACAGCATCAATATGACTCATGAGTTATAAACTGCAATGTGATATTCTTTGTATTCTTTGACATTCATTACTGAAAGAAGTCCCACGTTTAGAACCATACTCTTGCAAAACCACCCTCATCCCACTGCTGCAACCTGTATCATCCCCGGCTGCTCACTTTGTCCTTAGGGCACACACTTTTCTGGGATGACTGAATATTAGTAATTACAATAATAGTTTTGCAATTCATTCAGCCGGACAGGTTCTAAAAATGCTTTTCCCACAGATTAAATGTAGAATAAAAAACATATCTAGCAGCCTTCTGGTTGAGAGATCTGAGAATATGAGGATCTTATGTCCTGTTCACATCAAGAGGTACACATACTTGTGCATGTGGACTGATGAAGTGTGCGCACAGGTATCCAATTAGCTGAAAACTGAATTCCTTAAAAACAACAACAAATAATACAGTACCATCCTTAATTTTTATTACACCACAAAAACTTGACTTTTTGTTCCATGCCAATTTCAAACCAAATTTATCCCCTTGGTCAGAGCAAAATCACAGAAACAAGGATTCCTGAAGTTCATTGATTGCGAACAGAAATACCTTCCTTGCCGATTATAGCCAAGAAGTTTCTTTACAGAAGTAATAAATATCAAATATGTTAAATGCCAATGTAAGTAACCAGCACAATAAAAACATTATAGTAAGATTTTGAAATAAATGAAATGGAACTTACAGCTTTAGGGATGAAAGTAATGACAAATTCAGTTGGTGATTTAAATATTGCCTTTACCAAGAGAATATACATACAATCCGCCAGTCCAAATGTCTTTAAGCATCAGTTATTCTATTAACAGAACTTCCATTCCACAAAAGTCTATGTTTTTGACAACAGTATTCTGACCAATTAATTGTTTTCCACAAAAGAAACAAATAATTCTTGTTTAAAAAAATCAGTTACTTCAACATACAATGTTAGCTACTTATTAACCTTGAACTTTCAAGCTTAATTTTTAAAGTTTGCACACATACAAGATTTCAGTATTAAGTTTTACTTTTCACTCATCACCAAATGTATGCCTGCAATTTAAATTCTACATCTAATTTCAAATCCAAGAAACCTTCATATCGATTTGGTAAGACATAAAACTTTGGATACCAATAATATGCAATATATGTTTTAACATTTTACAGATAAGGTTATACACTGTATTACTAAAAGCAAATGGAGATATAAGTAATTTTGCTTATTAATGGTAAAATGTTTCATTTACTTTCTTTTAATGCTTTTACATTCTGAAAAGCCATTATACCAAAGGCCAAGTTAAGATTCGACACAAGGCAACTGCTTCATAGTAAACACGAGGAAAGAGCTGAACTAAAATTAGTTCTTTTGCACTATGTTCATAAAATCAAATGTCTCCATATGCTTTTACTTGAAACTCCTACAATAACAATTGTTTTCAGAAACACAACAAAACTGAAAGCTATTTTAAAATGCAGAAACAAATGTTTCATTGAAAACTTCTGTCTCTCTGTGGCTCAGCTGTAACAACCACAAGAAAAAATGGGGAGAAATTTTAGGGGCCCACTTTCAATGAACTTTTTTTGACAATTTTTTTTTTGTTTCTTAGATACATAAATCCTTATTTATAGAACTATTATATGGTGTGACAATGCCTATTATGTACGATAAAAAGTTCAAACGTGAAACAAATATTACAACTGGGGAAAGAGAGAAAAGTATAACGTCCAGGCTTCCCCTAAAATGTAAACACAAACATGTTTCAAATTGCAAGCAACAATCACATATGTACACAATATTTGTTTCACAAAACTGTGTAAGAGTAAACTTTGTATATTACTTTCCCTTGGAACCAGAATATTAACAGAAGCATGTTGCTTTTTCATGATTCTTATCTGCTTGTATTTCATACTCTTCCTTAGTGCATACTTGCACTCAGTTCAATGACAAAGAAACTGCACTACTTGTGTACAGAGGATAACCATTTTTGATACATCATTTTATACAAATGGAATACGATTAAATGAAGTTATGCTAGAATATTTTTAATTGTGTTATATATGAATAGGGACAACTGTTTTATTATATAAGCTTATACTGATAATGTACTAATAATGCATTAACTTTAATCAAAGTCATGTTTATTAAAAGGGGAGGAAAAAAAAATACTAAATTAATCTTAACTTACACTGCACCAATGACTGAACTGGGCAACATAAAATTTAAAACAAGTCCTTGTATCCATGACAATCGACATATGTAACATCCCAACTTCATTCAAGCCCCTGTACAAAATACAGTCCTTTACAGTTACTCTCAGTCAAAAGAGAGTATTCCACTCACTATATGACAGGCAACTGACAAACCTAAACTACTACATTAACTCTTTCCAATCTGTAATGGATTCTTGTATACACTACCTTCAACCATGCATATTTTGGAGAAAGAAGAATTATTTAACTGAGAAACAATGCATGCAAGTTCTGTATTAGTTTTATACAGACAAAATCCTAACAAGACTGTATAAAATAAACTGCTTTCTGAGACAAAATTACTATCTGTTCATAGTTTTGTGGGCCACGCATTATCCACTGAAAATAAAATGTGATCCCCTTTTCCATCAATTTAACAGGTTCAAATTCTCCTTTTATGAACCCTTGTTTTTTTCACATTTTATACATTACTTAAATTATGAGCGTTATATTTAATGGAAAGGTCCTCTTGATGGTGTCAATGGTTTTAAATAAGTGGTACATCACAGAAAAAGCCAAGTTTAACAATTCACATCTCAACATTGGGCAGACCCATTATTCTCAAAAAAGTAATTACACCCCGAGTTTAATTTCAGTGTCTACCATATCCTGTTTATCCTGTTATTAGTTTGTGAACAATGTGCTTTATTCTAAAGCACAGAAACAAAGAAAAGTTGTTTCACAATACCAATATTAGGTTTACACACCACCAGTTGGGCTTATTCCACTTTGCAAATAACTGTTTCTATTCTGCATTTCTTCCCTGTCATGAGAAAAGGTTGACTTCTGCTGCAATATTTATATTAACACATGGAGAAAATTTAATTATAAATCTATGTCTTAAACCTAGGTGCAGAAAGTTGTAATTTCTTAATCCTTATATTTTCCTTCATAAATACATTACCAGAAGACATACAGTGGGCCCCTACAAGGAAAATAATCAATATATTATTCAAGATACTTATCATTCATTTCATTTAAATATAACAACTATAGTATGTTCAAGATTGTGATACAATTTTTGGGGGAAAATTCGTTTTTTAATTCCCTATCCATAGTGTTCAATTAATTTGTCTGACATGATCTTACATATGAGAGAAAATGATGTTCCCATTTCATTTACCTAGACACACATTAATATACTTACAAGAGGTTTACAAAATGTAATCATGTGATGAAATACTTTCAATTTGTGTCACCTATGCCTGCTTGCATGAAAAGGGATATTTCCAGTATCAACCTAAGGACATTTTCCCCTGAAAGTATATTATTTATTGATGGAATACATATGTGTGAAGGCTCATAATACCTTCACAACGGTAAACACATTCTGATCATAGACATATCCCTAGAACTTCTTAAATTTTTGGCAACTGTCATGTTTCATTTGGTATTCCAGAGCTTCTGAATAAGAAACTACTGTGTATAATCAAGGTTTTCAGCATAAGCTTGCATTTCTTTTTAAACGAGCTTGTGGTAATGTCAAGACATTAAAGTGGGTATATCGTAAAAGAAGCTATGTATGAACATAGTTTCTCATTCGTCTGAATTGTCAGAAGAGCTGCACTTAACTTTCCAATCTACTCATTAGCATCAGAATATAACAATGTCAAGTAATTTTATATGCATGAAAATACCCTACTAACTGCAACAACCACTATTTGGTATACCTTTCCATAGTAATGATATCAAAGGAAATCTTGAGCTTCCTACAAATTTATAAGTAGAAATCACTGGACTCATGAGTTGGTCTCGGAAATTATGGAGGAAGTGTGCTAACGTTCATGACATTCCTCTCTCCTATTCGTTAAATATTTCACTCCAGATTTCAAAGTGCTAAGAAATCTTTCAAGCATATTTTCCTTTCATAATGATATATATACCAAAATTCAGTATTTTACCAAACCTTGATAAACACTGAACAACCTTCACTTATGCTTCTTAAAAATATTCTTAGCTTTAAGGGTGGTTTTCTTATCTCTTCTCATCGCCTATTATTTGTATCTTACCCTTTATCACCAGTATCCTGTTCCAGTACCAATCTATACTAGTTAACTGTACACAATTCACTCTCTTCTAATACATTCAGTCACAGCCTTAGCAGGCAGGAACGTTACATCATTTCACTGCCAGAAGCAAGAAATACAACACTCTCATACATTATCTGTAGTAAATAATTTCCATTCTACTGTTCTTACCTGAATTTTAACATTAAAAAATTAATAAACCTTCCATACACCAGTGCAAATGAATATACAAGATTAATAAGAATAAACCAATTATGCAATGTGCTTATCAGTACTAACCACTTATTAGATTCAACTTTAATTTAAAATGAAATCAATATTAATATAAAAGTCTAAAAAATCTACAAAAACAGAAACTGGTATTTTCTGATCAATTAGGAATACACACTTCTAAATCCCTCAGTATTTCAGAACTGGCAAAAAGATTTCAAGTCAAGGGTAAAGGTACCAGTGCTGAAAAAATGCAATGCTTGGCCAGCTGGAACACTCATGCACCACTACAACAGCCCACTGCACAGCCAATAAAGGTCAATATCCACAGAACATAAGAACTGGAAGGGAAGTGAAATGGGAGAGTCTAACAGGATGATGATGTGGCAACACTAAAAACTACCGATGAAATAAAAAATTACAAATACATGCTCGTTTCATGGTACACTACTGTTTCTCTTGGCAAAAAGTAATTAAAATTATCAAAATGTGAAACTTATATAACTAACATCAGCTGTATGGAGTGGAAAGATATTAAATTGGTGAATCTGGGAAAGATTCAACACCAATTGAAAATAAGTAACTAAAACACAACATACAAATTGATTACGCAAATCAAGATTTCATTTTTGCTGCTCCTAAACTACATTCACTGGCACTGTTCACTTCATTGCAAGCTTGTACAAGTCAATAAATATATACATTCCTGGCTGCTAAGGTCATGCCCCACCTTCCTGTTTTCCCTTCCATCAGACTTCATTCCTTGGCAAATCGTACTTTTAGAGGTACATCATATGAATACAATGTATATCTTTGTAACAATATAACAAAATATAGAAAAATAGATTATCGATTTTCTTCATATTCTTCCTTCACTTTTTAAATAATTCTCTTTAAATAGTTTTGTATTCAGTGTTGTTGTTTCACAAGTCTCCTGTTCCATTTTAACAGCCATACACATGTCCAGTTATGTAATGAGTAAAGCACACTGATATATTCATCACCTACAACTAACACTCTCCAAGTCCATGTTTTCTTTCCTTGTTAACAAAAATGAGCTTCACAATCCCTGAAGAATGTTTTCCAAGGTATGTGCACTTTCTTGAAATTGAATACACAAAAACCACACATTAAAGAGTCTGCTGCCTCTCTCTTGCTGCTCAACTGATGAACTTCTCACATGTCAATTCCCATGCAGTGAAACATGTAACACTATCATTAACAACTTACCTTCCTCATTGTGTTACTTTACAGTTCTGAGTGGCCATTTTAAGTATTTAAAACCAAGTCATGCTTTAAGCTTTTATCATGGAAGATCTGCTACCCTTAACTCATGACTCAACAATCCTAATATATTGAAGTCATTACAAAGGGGAAAAACTGTAGATGTTTCCATGTTTATTCACATGCACTTAGTTTGTTCAGTTCAACAAATAACACCTTCATGGGCAGTTTATGTGAATGAAATGCTGAACACGTATTTATATGATGTAAATTTGCAAATTCTGCAAGTCTCAATGTCACAGTAAACCAATAAGTCCAGTAAAAAAAAATATATACATATATCCATCTGAACACAGATTTCAACTTTGTGTGTTCCATTTCATAAAACTGAACTCTCTAATATTTAAGTCATATTTTACAGAAGACCACTTAGTTAATTTAATATTTTGCAATTCAGTTAAAAGATGCAAAATATCCATTTAAAGCTGTCATTCTGTTTGATGGTATCACATGGCATATCCAAAAGAAGACTGAACTACAGACACTTCTTGGTGGAAGCAATGTATGAAATAAAATTCTATATAAAATATTCTCCCTTGAAATGGTGACCAAAATTTTGATATAATTTATCCATTATAACTTTTTCCTCTGCAATAGCAATTAAATATGACTTCCAAAATCCACTAGTCCTAACATTAAAATATCCCTTCCAAGCACATCAAGAATGAATGAAGTTACATTTCTCTTCATAACCTCCATTCTTAAACATCTGGAATACAAATATGTAACCGGTACTGTGACTGTGAGTTATCTTTCTTTTCAAATGTAATTTCACTTTAACAGATTATAAAAAGATAAAACAGTTCCGTCCTGTGTGACTGGTGAAGATTTTTCTTATTTCAATTCTTCATGCCCTTACATGTTTCAGTCCTTAGAGACCATCGTCAGAGGGGCATCGATACAGTTTGGAAACCACTATTACAATAGGTGTTCTGAGTGTTAAAATATATATACATACAATGCTGACAATACATAAATGGATACAAAATCCAAAGTTTCCATAACTACAGTGGCTGTCTTGATATATTAAAAATTTTGTTTGTTAAGTTAGAATTTATAAACCAAATTGGTTCATGTCCTCTCTCTTATCACCTCTTCTGATGGGGACCAAACTTGTGTCGCCTGTCTTTCTTGAAAGGAAGGTTCTTTGATGTCATCCTGTGTTTGTTCATGTTGCTGTTATTTAAAAAGAAAACAACACAGCAAGCTACAAACAACCACAGGACAACATCAAAGAACCTTCTTCTCAAGAAAGACAGGCGGCACAAGTTTGGCCCCTGTCAGGAGAGGTGATAAGAGAGAGAGGGCACGAACCTATTTGGTTTATAAATTCTAACTTAACAAAATTTAAAAAAATTGTAATATATCAAAACAGCTGCTGTAGTTGTGAAAACTTTGGATTTTGTATCTATTTGTGCATTGTAAACATCATATGTATATATTTCAACGCTCAGAACACCTACTGTAATAGTAGTTTCCAAACTGTATCGATGTCCCTATGACGATGGTCTCTAAGGACCGAAACATGTAAAGGCATGAAGAACTGAAATAAGAAAAATCTTCACCAGTCACACTGGATGGAACTGTTTTATCTTTTCATAATATTGTTAGTGTGATGGACCAGAATGAAACAAATCAAATTTAACATAAATATTTATTATTTATAACTATTAAAATGTCCTTTTGAAACAGAAAAGGCAAAGCAAAAGAAACTGGATATATACAAACAACCTCCACCCATTTTGGCTACACTGATGAAGAAAAAACATTGAAATATCTCAACCATATAATTCTGCACATCATTTTAAACTGACAATTTACAATTTTAAAACTTATGCCTCCATAAGACATAACTAGCCACTGTTATATTTAAAAGTATATAAAGAGGTAAAATTCAATTCTGAAAAGTCAGTTCTTAAAAACATTCTCTCGTATTAACAGGAATTTTCAGATTCAAACCTGCCAGTAAATTTGTAGAAATAATATGAATTGAGCACTGAACATGGAAGATCTCCTTTTGAACAATTTCTGTAAATTCATTAAATACTACAGAAATTTCTAATGTATTTTAGTGCACATTTTACTAATCAATTAACTGACTTTTGGGCCTCTCTGTATTAATTTTAAGACAAGGATTTTTTAGATAAAATGAATGCCATACACTAAAAGTACAATCCATAAACAATCACAGCATCCTCACAAAGTGGCATATTGAATCCAAATCCTAAAAATAAATTACCATCTTCAAGGATATAGAGCCATGCAGTATGGTGAAAGTCAACCAACATTCTGCAGGAGCATATCACCTCCATCTTCTGGGTCTAAGAGCAATGTTCTACTTGCTGCCTGCTTCATGATGGTTTCTTGCTCAGCTTACTCTTAAAACCCTGAAGATGGAGGTGATAACCTCCTCCCAAACGTCAGCCAACTTTCACCAGACTGAACAGTGTTATGTCCCAGAAGAGGGAACTCTTCATGGCCACTGCTGTGAGAATCTCAAAACCAACTGCAGTTACAAATTTTAATTTTCATCAAGTCCCCCACACTGGAGACAAATTTCTTTTATTGTTTCAGTCACATCAATCCCAGTACATAAATGTACCAAAATAGTCAATAACTTTAAAAATCAAACTGAGGAAGGTGTAATTTTGCATACTGAAGCAAATGTATTAGAAACATTGAGGTGTTAATTCCATCTCCTTTTGGACACATGCTTTACTACAAACCTTAATTTTCAGAAGTTGGTACTCCTGCTAATACTGATGTAGCTGACTCATTGCCTTGGCCTTTATTTTCAATACCATCTACAAGGGTTAGGGAGATTTCTACATCTTTCGGTTTTTTAAGACTAGAGGAGTCACATTTATCAGGAATGGCTATTATGGTAGCTGCAGGTGATACATCATCAAACTGACCAGATGCCACTTTGTTTGTTCCCTTGCTAGAATCTCCACTAGGCCGGTTTACAACTCCACTTCCACCAGAAAAACCAACGTCATTATTGAGGAAGTCTGATGCAGGAAGTGCGGCACTGTAAACAGCAAGAACTGCTATTGACTTATCTGGTTTCTGCAACCCTGAGGTTACTTAATAAATTACAACCAAACAATTAACCATAAAATACTAATTAAATGGTGTGTGTGATCATATATTATCCCAAACCCAAGAATCAATTATGAACTACTCATTTAAAAATATCTCCACTCGTACATCCTCCTGTAGTTACTGATGGGATCTTAATTATTATAATATTCTTTGTTTGCAAACTATTTGGCTTAATGCTGCTTAAATCAGAGAAAGGTAAACTTCATAACTCTTACCCACTGTTTGGTGCTTCTACTGTCATTCCTCGGCCCTTGCCCTTCTCTGAATCTCTGTGAATTATTTTTTTGCTGCCAGAAGAACTCTTCCGTTTGTTGCCACCAGCCTGTAACAAACATTCAGGCACACCTCTCAAACCTGGGGTTACCTAGCTCTGGTAACACTGGCTACTAATAAATGTTCAACATCACAAACTTAGCTGAAATAATATATTTATTAGACATATGTACTACAATTTTACATAAGTTCTGTGAGAATTTTAAGGCACTCATTTTAATCAGTTTTATAGCAAGAATTTGAGTAGTCAAATATATTATGCCAAAAGGCTAGTAAGATAATTTACAAGGGTGAGTCAGAAAGCATCTTCATTTTATTTTTATTAATTAATACAATTACACTGAGTATATACAGTAGCATCATTCTACGATACAGTTTCCTTTCTTTTCAACACACTTAGTCCAACAGTTCACAAGTTTCTGTATGCACTAAGAAAAAAATATTTTGGGTTCATTGACAAGCCATGTGTGCACCACTTCTTTCACTTCTCTGTCATTGGCAAAATGACAGCCTGTTGAAGTGTCTCTGAACGGATCAAAGTTCAGTTGGTGGATGATTTCAATGGTGTGGGTGGCAGTGTGGGGCTTGGCATTATCATGCAACACTGCAACATCTTCATATGAAGTCCTCAGTGTTCAGTTTGAATACCTGGTTTCAACTGGTCCTGAAGCACTTCACTGTAGTGCCCCACTCTTGGCAGTGTTCCAAAATTGATTCTTGTGCATCCCAAAAAAGTATCATCGCTTTTCCTAACAACCGTTAAGTTCTGAACTTCCTTTCGAAAGACGATGCCAGATGCTTCCCTTCCATACAGTGGGCTTTGCTTTGTGGAGCATAATGGTGGATACACATCTTGTCCTCAGTGGCAACGCATCTCTAAAAAGTGTCACCTTCATTACGACAGTGATTCAATATGCCTTTACAGACTGTCAAATGGCTGTGTTTGTGCCCTCTTGTGAGTTGTTTTGGAACCCATCTTGCAGAAAGTTTATGAAACACAAGTTAATCTTGGATGATTCTATGAGCAAAACCATAACTGCAGATGATGCTCTTCACTGATAGTCACTGTTGACTACCCAGAATCATGGCATAGACTTCTTCAATATTTTCCTTTGTGGTCATTGTGGATGAACATCCTATCACTGTTCATCGGTGATGCTTGTGCAACTGTTCTAGAACATGCTTGTCCATTCATACACACTTTTCTGCAGTAAAGCTCTGTTTCCATATGGCGCTGAAACACTGAGGAGTTCTGCCCCCGATACACATTCAGCCCACAAAAATTGTATCATTGCACATTGGTCTTCTATGGTGTATGTGGAAAGCAGAGTGGCCATGTTAACTCTGCTATGACAGTCCAACCAGCCAGTCAATGTCAAAAGTATTTAAAAATAATTTAGGGAGTTTGTGCTCCCACCTGCACACAAAATACACACTGCGGACAATGCAACAAACTTTAAAATACTGTATTTACCCATGTATAGGCCGCACATTTTTTGCCAAAAATTCAAGAGGAAAACTGGGGTGCGGCTTATATTCGAAATCACACTTCATTTAAAAAAAATTATATTCATAATTAGTAATACAGACTGTTCAAAGATCGAGGAAACCGGTGCAGCAGCGTAGAGCAGATGGAACGTTTCTCCACGACTACTGTGCCCCTCCCCGCTAGCGAGAGTGCAGTCGTGTCGCTGATACCCTTACATCAGTTTCTGTACATGCACACATTTATAAGAATACTGTAAAAAGATAACACAAACTTACCGTGCTTTATAACAGGTGCTGAAAGTGACCCCCTTCTGCTTGCAAACATGCTTCGCATCGCATGAATAAATTATGCAACACTTTCTGAAGTTGGTCCATGGTAAATGAACCATATTACTGTTCATCACTTGACTCGTTACTGTTGACGTCGCTCTCACTCGAAGTTTCGCTGTCAGGTGATGTCAGCCATACAGCGTCATCTTCAGTCCCGTCCATTGCGTTGGAAATGGATGTGACTTTAAAACTTTTGGAAACCATTTCTTCTGGTATGGTGTTCCATGCAGCCACAATCCACTCACACATTTGACTTAATGAAGGTTTCTTCAATCGTCCAGTCGGCGTCATCTCCGTGGAACCGCATCTCCAGTCCCGGTAAAAGCGCCGCAAATGAGACTTGAAAGGACGGTTTATTGACACGTCAAGTGGTTGTAACATGCCAGTCATCCCCCCTGGTATCACAACCATGTCACTTTTCTCCTGCCTCATCTTCACTTTCACATTTTCAGTTAAATGGCTTCGAAAACTGTCAACCACTAACATTGACCGCTGACGTAAAAGTGCGCCTGGGCGCCGAAACCACACTGATTTCAACCAATCCAGATAGAGCTCTTCTGTCATCCATCCTTTTTCTTGAACTCTCACCAAAATTCCCGGTGGAAGCTTTTCTTTCGGCAATGTTTTGCGTTTGAAGATTACAAATGGTGGTAGTTTGTTTCCATCAGCAGTGATACCAAGCATTACGGTACACCGCTGCTTTTCTGCTCCTGCAGTCCGCACATACACTGTTTTTCCGCCTGCTTCGTTCACTGTACTTTCACCCGGCATTTCAAAGAACACAGGAGTTTCATCAACATTTCCAATAGCTCCCATGGTGTAGTTGTGCGTCTTTCTTAATTTCAGGACATGTTTTTGAAATGCAAGCAGTTTCTCCTGGTATGTGTCGGGAAGGCGCTGCGCTATTGACGTCCGTCGCCGAATTACAAGATCATGTCGGGCCATAAAGCGCCTTGCCCATCCATAACTTCCCTTAAATTCATTACGAGGAATTTTCATTCTGTCCGCTATTTTGAGGCCTTCAAATTGAATCATTTCCACAGACACTGAAAATCCATCCGCCCGTGTATTACGCACGTATCGCAAAAGTTTATTTTCAAGTTCTGGAAATTTAGCTTTCTTTCCGCGGAAAGATTGTCGATTTTGTGACGTTTTTTCAAGGGCATCTTTCGTTAGTATCCATCTTCGCACATTTTTTTCGTCAACGTCGAATTTTCTCCCTGCTGCTCGATTTCCGTGTTCTTGTGCGTAACGCACCACTTGAAGTTTAAATTTAGACGTATAACCTGCTCTTACTCGACCCATGTTTCACTCAGAACTAACCAGGCAAGTCAAGTAAAGGCGAAAAGGTTATAACTCTCCCCCGCAATGCCTTTGTTCCGAGCGGTACCATTATTTTCGCTAGTTGCGAACTTAGGAATGTTAAACGTTGCCAAATTTTGGAATAATTTCTACTCCTGAAATAATATTCCAAGAAAATTATTTTTCCTATAATTTCTGTCTGAAAATTGTGCTGCGGCCTATACATGCGTAAATACGGTAATTCAAACTGTGGTACTTAAGAAGACCCTGATAACAACAATTGAGAAAAAAAAAAAACGTATCTAACAGCACCCATGCTAAAGAAGAAATTTTCATCCAACCAGAACTACTAAGAGAACAAAGAGAATCAGAAGAAGCAATTTTAAATAATAAATTGACTCAAAGTTGAGACAAGAGAAAGAAATGAATCAACGTCAAAGATCTTCATTTACTGGCGTACCTGTATATGACGATTTTAAAACTAATGAAGATAACACCTCCATAAACACTTTTCAAATTTCTTTTTGGAGGTGAAATCTTTGGAATCATTCATGATGAGACCAATAAGTACACACAACAGACATATAAGAGAACTAAACAAGGCTTTCTGAAACCAAAATTAATGTATGTACCATGACAACCTGTTATATAGTAAAACATATAAAAAATCTTTGCTGTCAATACATGTGTGTTTGGTGGGTACACAAGGATTCTAGTTAAGGGTCTTTTAGACTGAGGAATGTTTCAAGAGAGCTTTTAAGTTATCTGGTTATGCTGTATCTGAATAATGAGAAACAAGCATTAAAATGTCAACTGAAGACTATTACCAGTTATATTTTTGCAAATTTTGAAAATTTAATGAAAATGTGTCAAGAAATATACACGTCAGATGAATACCTCAGGTCTGAAATGTGTACTCTTCAAGAGTGAATAACTTTTCCTGTCTCTTTATATGGAAAACATCCCAAAGATAGTAACACTATTATGAATGCCAACTAGTTAACACTTAAGATGCTACAGATTTTACAAATTTCTTTACATATCAATGGCTTAAAGTTTCATAACTGTCAACCACTAAACTAAACACAACTTCACACAACAGTACCTGGTTCTTCTTAGCTCTGACAGCACCAGCCGAACTCTTGCCAGATCCCCGCGTGTGAAAAGTAGGGCGGCCAGTGGCACCAAGAGATGCCACATGGTATCCTGATATAACACTGCTCTGTCGGTATGTCTTCAAACCACCAACTGATGTAACCTAAGACACAGTTTCAAGAGAACTAAACACTCTGTTGCATGGGCAATAAAAGAAACAAAATAATGTGACCAACGTTTCAACACTGGAGAACAGTATTCTAACTTGCAACATACACACTTTGCAAATTTGGCCTTAGCAATTCATCTCATTCCATGACCTTGTTGTCTATTTACTGTAAATACAAACCTTGCAAATAAGATGACTATAATGTATTATTACGTCTCACAATAAGATCAATAATTACTGATAAAAATCTCGCGCAGTTTCCTTTTTCTCTCAACTAAGCTGAACACATTCCCTTCCAGCACACTTTCTTATCTGAATGTACCATACTGTCACATGTACGAGTGAATAAGGGCAGGGCGTGGATTGGTAATTGCATTTACTGAACATTTACAGAGCATAACTACAAGCAACTACAGCACTATTGCTAATTCACACACTCTGCAGTTCATTACAAAACAAAAAACAAACAAATTCTGTGGTTTCAGTCTGCAAGCGAACTATACCAACTGAGCGACTGTCACTTGTCGGCAAAGTTAGTGCCAACTTTAGCAGATAGAGGGTGTCGTGTGGTCGGTGCAACAAATCTCCACAGCCGTTAACTTCGGTATTCTAGACCACAGCTGCTGTTTCCTTGAAACAGCTCCTCAGTTATCCCCACGAGGCTGAGTGGACCCCATTCCAGACCCACTACTTCTCAGAAAATCTGGTAGCGGCAGGAATCGAATCCAGACCTCTGGATCTGTAGCCGGGAATGCTGACCACTAGATCACAGAGGCAGTCGCAGTTCATTACAGCACATACCAAGTCTTCTCAGTCTGGTGTGTCTTCAGCAGTCGTCTGGTAATGGCTTCCAATGCCGTAGATCCCTCAACTTCAATGTTCATGGCTTCATGTCTTCGCTGGCTGTCACCTAACTCAATGCAGCTCCCAAGCTCAACTAAATGGCTTCCAACTGTGAAATCACTCACAGTGCACAATCAACTCCTTACATAACCTTGGCACAGACCACATATAAAATGCCTCTCCCAACAGTTCTTCTACTGTAACATCGTGTGGCTATCACTCAGACTGCATAGAGAACACCATTCCTATGCTGCTGTTTAGTCATTACCTACCAACAGCTGTTATTTAAACAATAATTATTTAGCAATGGGTCTACATGCTATAACAATCCCACGTGTTCGTGAATAGACACTGGGTTTGGATTGATAACTGAATTCATTGAACACTTATAATTTGTAACTACAAACAATTATAAAACTGTCACTAATCTACACACTCTACAAATAGCTACTGCAAACACTAAGTTTTGACACAGGTCTCCACTAGTTGTTGCTTTGTAGCGTTGTCTAAAGATGCAACTCAGACTCTTATGACTGGTAACCACCAACTCCAGTTTCCAGCTTCTGACTGGCTAACCTTTCCCCAGTGGTCAAGATATGGTCCCAGAATGGACCACACAGCAAGGTGTCCAACAACTCTGCCACTGTTGCCATAGCATTTAACAAGCCGTTACCTAGCAATGGATGCCTTTATTTGTTCCACAATTGTGAATTTCGGCTGTCATGTCACAGTATCATTATTCATATGATGTACTATTTCAGTTCTTACTTAATATTATTAGCCTACGTTCATTTCCCCCAAAAAATAGTTCTTTGAGATCATCATGCAGTCTGAGTGCAGATATTTTCCTCCCAACGTTGAACCGAATAACCAATTTTGTAAAGTCTGGTATGAATGTTATGTCACCGGTGTTCACCCAACCTCACATTTAGATAGGCACATGTACAAACACGTGTAATGCAAAAGGTAAAGTCCCTACACTTAACTAATTAAGCACTATACCATGAAGGCATATGGGGAAGTGGGTGTATAGGTCCAAGCCCCAGCCGCCTTACCCCCCAAGGAAAGAGCCCCAGTACCCGTTGGATAGGAGTTTGGTTGGACAACTTGGAGAAAAGAAATTTCTTGACCCTTCCAGGACTTGAACTCCGACCCCTCGGTCATCAGCCCATGGCCAGTCACTATACCGACTACACAACTCCAGCCGACAAACATGTGTAGTAACAGTAATACAAACATAACCTAATTTCCTGAAATTATGAATGGCAGATCTTCAAATAATATACAACTTACCATATTTACTTAAAAAGTAAAGCTATCCCTGTAACAGGCCGTTTCCTGGTACTCATTTCTGTTAGAGGCTGAGTCGACCCCAGGACCACAGCGGGGCTGGAAGAATTAGGTCAACTGAAGAAAATCCAATGACCTCATCGAGACTTCAACCCGCAACCTTCCGGCTTGTAGCATAGTGCTTCAACCAACTATGCTACCACGTGCCCCATCATATTTACTTACATAACTTAAAACACAATATAGTTATCACAAATATGTACTCTACTCCTGGAAGTCTGTACCATGGCAAAGTAGGTTCTACCCAGAACTTCCTGCACACCAGTATGTTTTGGAACACATTAATTCTCATCATCTTTACAATTCAACTTAAATTATCAAAAACCATTATTACTTAAATATTTAACTACATACTACCCAGAACTTTCTGCACACCAGTATGTTTTGGAACACATTAATTCTCATCATCTTTACAATTCAACTTAAATTATCAAAAACCATTATTACTTAAATATTTAACTACATACTTTCTTCAGCAACAGAAAACGCCAGTTCCCTTACACTGTAGATTCAAATCTGCTATTGCACTATCAATTTAGAAATTATTTTATCTTGTTATCTGTTACCTATATATAGAAAAGAGTGAAACAAAATTTGCAGATCTTATCAATCTGCTCTTTCAATGTAGCGGAACATAATAAAATTCAAGTAATCTACCCCTCTAACACAGTAAAACATAATCAGTTCTCTTTCAAATTTTAAATATCTATAGGAGAAAACTGGGCCGAGAGCACCCAAATTTAGTATTTTAAACAGAAAAGAAGGGCAGATAAGCTCTCTATTTATGTTATGTACAAATTGTTAGTATGTGTCATTTATCTGAATCAAGATCAAGTTTGATTTAAACTCAATGTATTGTTGAACTTACATCATTTTGAGAGATCTGACCAAAAATAATTTCACTATACAACTTTTAGTGTAGACCCCTGATACCAACCACCATCAAACTCTAAACCAGTAGTTACATATATGAATCTTGACAGACATAACTTACCATTTGTTGGCAAATGCAAGAATGATTTTTTTTTAACTCTGAGGTAAGAATTTAAAAAATTTCAAGAATTAAGATGAAAATGAGAATTTTCTCTACCAGAACAATTCTTCTCTGTAATCACAATTTATAACAATGGCCACCAATCTTCTCACAATGCACAACAGTGTGATACTTATTCCTCTTGATTTCAGGTCTCTTTTTAATGAAAAGCTTTCACAAATTACTTCACTTAGGTAATGTACATGATACTGCACAAGGAATTAGCAGTTTTCTGAGAACTGCCAAAGACTACACCCAAAAAATTAACATTTGAACAGAGATCAACATTTTATTTTGGTACAGCCTAAAAAATTCAGGACTCTCATATGCCAAATTTATGTACTTTGTGCAAAGAATGAATAATACAAGTATCATTTGTGTATCTTAGATATTAAAATTGCAGCATCATACATCCTTGACAAAAACAACTGCAGCTTTAATACCAGAGAGATTTAATGATATTCCTTCGATCAAATGTAACTGTGCTACAAGTTATGAGTGAAACAAGCTTAGATTCTGAATCATAACTGCGTAGTCATTAACATACAGTAACACCACAACAAACTTGATCCTGCTCTTAAATAAATTTGGTCAACATACTGCTGACCACAGAAAGTCTATACTACTTAGGTGAAGTGGTCTTCAACGATATGCTGTTCATACACAATTCCATGAAATGTATATCATCCAGCATGACAAGAAATGTGCAGCGCATGAACTGGAATTAGGTATGGAAACAAGACCATAAAACATTGTCATGTATTTAGTGATTAGACATGGGGTTTGTATCGGTAACTGGATTTACTGGAATCTTAACTCGGAAGTACAAGTAACTGTAACATTTTCACTAATTTACATGCCCATGATTTATTTAATCCGTCTTGCAGTGCATACACTCATTTATTTCCTTCTCTTTCCTTAACACACACGCAGTCGCAGGAGCACGACACAACAAAAGCACAACACACAAGATAGTGAAGGAGTGCTCCAACAAAGGAGAATGGGCGTGACTGACGTAGTGAGGGGCGACGTAGCGATATGGTATCCTGAACAATTTTAATATTTTTAACGTTTGACAATGTATATGATAGATACATATTTTAGTTATTTTAATGTGTGAACATGGCATGCAATGAACTGGTTTGACGTGGATAAGTAAGCACCTGAAGATGGCATTATTATGCCGAAACATGTAGTGCGAGGGAGAGAAGGAAATAAATGAGTGTATGCACTGCAAGACGGATTAAATAAATCATGGACTTAAATCAGTGCAACAGGACGCTAAAATATAACATTAATTTACATGCTTTACAATTCAATATAGCATGTGCCAAGTCTTCTCAGTTTGCTGTGTCTTCACTGGTTGTTGCTTGGTAACGGCTCTCAATGCCATATATTCCTTAGCTCCAGCGTTCTGTCCTTACTGGCCAAAGACTGTCTCGTAACTCAACTCTTCATGGCCGAAACTCCTGGCCACTGAATTCTAGGTGTGTTTGGCCTCCAATGACTACCACTGGCTAGCACTCACTTCAGCCTCTTCTGCAGCCTGATAACCACTTCCTACTCAACTGAATGTTCGTCAATTTCAGTTCTCCAGATACAGACTTGGGGCAGATCCCACAGAAAACACTGCTTCCAACATATCTTCTATTGATGCATGTGCATATCCATTGTCAAGGCAACGTGTTTAGAGAGCCACTGCCTTGCAACAGGCATCTCTTCTAGTTCTGCTACTCTGGCTTCGAGTCCTCACATCGCAATATTTATAAATTTTGCACAAAATGTTTCTTAATACAATGAAATTCCATTTTAATGGTCCTCAATTTGAAGTTTTCTTTCATTTACTGTTCAGTTTCAGTAACTCCAAGTCAATAATCTCAGTATTAAATTTCTTCTATTTAAGCTTCTCTTTGCTTCAGTGTTCAGATCCTTGGATCCCCAAAGAATCCATAAACATGAGCACATTAAAAACTGCAAATTTTCCATTTCACAACTTCCAGATAGAAATCGTTATTAGTGGAAACTGTTTACTAGAAACAGATCAAGTTACATAAGCAATAAGTCATTAATTCCCACCAGCCTCTCTATGTAAATGAAAGGATATGAAGGTGAGCATGCACTTCCTGAACTTCATGTCTGTTGAAAGTATTGCCATTCTTTCATTTTAAACAAATTATGCAAGTCAAGGGAAACCTTTCTGTTTATTGTTGCACCCTGTGCAGACCAAATGCTCCTCCAAGGAACAATGGTTGAATAAAAGGTGCTTAATCCTTACAATATGGGAAATAGGGGATTTAAATCTCATATACCACAGGGATGGACAACACTTTTAAATGTAGGCGGGGCAAATAATGGTATTAATATGCTCATTATCTTTAGAAACATTCCTGCTAAAGCATTCCAATCAAAGTATTTGAAAGAAAATATTTCACCAAATACAGTATCATTATTTCTTTACCACTATAAAGACTGTTTGCAAGGAAAAAAAGTTCACAGATTCCTGAAATAAAAGAATATTTTATGTATATAAACCCCAATGTACACAGCACTTATATTTCTGGAAATTTATTTATGTATTTACAGTTTACTTCATAAGGCTATCGATAGCACAAACTATAACACTGAATGGTTAGATGATTACTAAATGACGAAAAGGAAAGGATGTTACAGGATTAAGCCATGGCCTACTTTGAGGTGCTATCCCAGCACTTACTCTGAAGGGACTGGGGAAAACCACAAGAATCTTCAGCCAGGATAACTGGTGCCCCAGACATGATTCAAACTGGGCACTTCCTGAATACAGCTTAGAAGCATTACTGCCTGAGCCACTTTTCTCAGTCATTTCAGCAAATGTTTTCCTTCCCATGTTGTGACAACTCTTAAGACTTAGGTCAATATTAGAGTCAATTTTACCGACCACACAACATATTTTTATTATTATTACACTACATGTTTCGACCAAAATATTTGTGTGGTCGGTAAAAATTGACTCTAATATTGATTAAATACACAACAGGATGCAAGAAACAATTAAAGTTAAGACTTAGGTGTTTACCTTTATGGTAAATAGAAAAAATAGGACCGCAAATGGGCTGACTTTAAACTCAGAGAACAGAAAGTTGATAGTTTTTTTTGTTTCTTGTATAAGTACAAAACACAAGGATAATCCCATACATGGTTAATGCTCAGTGTATCATGCTGCAAGGGAAGTCATTTCACTGGCTTGTGGGTGTGGTTCATATTTTTCTACCACAGAAATAAAGACGCATCCATTCAATAAAGCTATGGCTTAGTTAATGTGGATATGTATTCATTCATTCATTCATTCATTTTCCTTTATTTTCCATATATCTATACAGGCAAAAAACCTAAGATGTAGAAATAGTCCCTTTGATAATAGATGTATACATGTAATAAATTACATAAGTCACAAAACTAAAATAATAATAATAATAATAATAATAATACACACACTAGTCAAGTAACATAGGCAGTAGAAAAAAAAAACAA
>NW_019721758.1:1808886-1856106 GCF_002891405.2 Cryptotermes secundus
AAGCTTATTACAATTGTAATTACTAAACATAATTTAAAAAGTGCATTATTATAAAAACTTATAATTAATACAATTTCACTCAGATTACCCAAATAATTAAATACTTTCTTTATTTCATTTTCCCATAAATAAAAAAACATTGATACAGGACTCGTCATATACATACATACACATCGTCCACTTTCCATAAACATCTATACAGGGAACAGACCCAGGATGCGGAAATAGTCATCAAACACATACACAAAGTAACGCAAACCACACAACCAAGATCACCCATATTAACTGTCTAACACATACAACAATATGAGGCAAAAAGATAATATCCTGATTAACAGACATAAGTCACTAGTAACCACAATACAACCCCTCACATCTCCCATACTAACTATATTAAAAATGTGACTTTAAGCATTCAAATTTATGTACATTTGTAATTAAAATACTCATTTAACGCATAAAAAGAGTTAGCATGTAAAAATCTTTTTAGGGCACATTCAAAGGATTTCTGGTTATTAGATAATTGTTTCAGCTCTTTAGGCAGATGATTGAAGATTTTTATACCAGAATAATATGCACCCTTTTGAACTTTAGTAAGAGAAGTATAAAATTTACCAGTGTTCCCTTACTACTAGGTTTACTGAATGCAACATCAGAATTGTTCACAAAAATGAACCAATTATTTTATTTATACCTGTGGAGGAACAAGCCTAATTCCTCTGTGAGCAGCAATGGGTCCAGAATGTGGTGGTCCACATATTCCACCTCTGGTGCCATAGTTGGGACCCCAACTTCCAACAACAACCCCAGCAATCTCTAACTGTCCACCTCTGGTTGGCACAGACCGACGAAGCATACCTCGTGCAGCACCATTGTTTGTAGGATACAAGTTACCTCCGCGCCCCACAGGCAAAGTACGGGATGCCATCAATGGACCTCCTGCTGGCATGATATTAGAGGGAGACAGGGAAATGTGTGAACCTGTACAGAAAAACCCAAGTGATCAAATTTACTGTGAAATAATAAAACAGGAAGTGCTTTTCTATAAGGAAACAATCACATTTATCAAACTGAATCAGTGTTTTACAATGGAGTATCAGATAAATACTGAAAAGTATTTTTTACTTATCTGATTAAAATTACAGCACTTTAATTAACAGTAGATAATTAAGTGCATCATTAAAATTTTTCACACCTTTTAATTAAATTTTTGAACCCATATGTACATATCTGAGTTTCTGACAGACAGCTACTGCCTTACAAAGTTCATATAATGAGTGACAATATGTTTAACATTATCTGCATTAAAAAACTGAATCACTCTTCACAGTTCAAGCTTGGTGCATGTCTGGAGTAGGGTGGCCATTGTTAATTTCACCACATTCATCCATACACTATCAGGCAACTGCTTATGGAAGTCAGAACCACACTTCTTTTATGGATGAATATATACAAAAACTCCAAAATAACTCCAAAAGTATGGAGAATTGACCAATGTTTCTTGACTAGGTAGTTCACTCACATACATGCAAATGTAGCAACTGAAATTACTAGTTACTACCCTTTATTCATCACAAGCAATTACAACTGGTTGTTTAACTCCTCTTGCCTCCCCCTCCTTCTTCCTTTGCATTGTGTCATCACCCTCTTCTTTCTTCCTCAGTGTTCCTTTGTCACAGGCTGACTCAGTGGGACTGGCAAATGCTTTAAGTACTTTTTCTTATACCCTTGCCAAAGGCCACAATTCCTTCCTACAAATTCTGACTGCTGCCCATGTGTTGGCTGTTGTGATACAGTGGGTCATGACTAGGTCAAAAAAGAAATGCTGGCTTAACTTACTCAAATTTGCTGCCATCTACTTCAAAATAGTCTCCTTGGGAATGTATACAGCCATTCCCATTGTTCTTCCATGCTTCAAAAGAACTGCAGAAGTCATTTTCCTTAAAGGCGTCGAGTACCATCTGCGATTCCCTTTGGATGTCAGACACTTTTTCAAAATGTCATCCCTTCGGTTTCATTTTCAATTTGGGAAACAAGGCAAAATCATAGGGGACTAAGTGGCAAGTAGGGAGGATGGGGAACAATAACCACGCTGTTGTTAGTCACAAAACTCTGTGGTTTTCAGGGACATGTGGGCAGGCACAGTCGCCATGTAGACAGATGTGGTTGCACCAAAGTTCTGGTCTTTTTCATCATACATTTTCTCTCAAGTGTCTCAAAACATCACAGTAAAAGTCAGAGTTGACTGCAGTGTTAGGAGGAACAAATTCATGGTGAACAATCACCTCCACGTCCGGAAAGAAAGAGAAAAAATGGGGGGGGGGGGAAATCATTTTGCATGCTTTTTTTTGAACTCCGAACCTGCTGCATCAGGGAACAAACTTTGTGGCAATGCAGAGCATGTTCAAATTTCCTGTTAAGATCTCCTAGTAAACTACACAACTGATCCCAACAGTGTCTGTGTGCTCAGGAATTGTTCGGCGATGGTCTTCGCAGATGATTTCTTGAGTTTTTTAACATTTTCTGTCCTTTTGCTGGTGCTTGGCCACCCTGAACATTTGTGACACTTGACCAGCCTTGAAACATGAATGCCATTCAAAAAAACGCTATCCAGCTTAAAGAATATTCTCCAAAACCTCACGAAGCATTTCAAGGGTTTTGGTATCAAATTTACTGGCTTCACACAAAACTTTATGCAGACATGTTGCTCGATTTTGTCATCCATTGCAGACAAAATGAAACAGGAAGTTGAAAAAAGCACTCATGTAAAAACAATGTGTGTTCACAGTGTAGTGTCACGTGGCAGACTGATGCAACAGGCTTTCGGAAGTGTGACCTTGGCCTCAGCTCTCACCTTCTTTCACCAAGGCAATTACAACAATAACAATCAGGGAACTTTCAGACAGCACTGAACTGCTCCTTAAAGTTTAACAGACCAATGTTACAAAAGAATCTCTTTCCTGAAAATTACTTGTAAATATTACCTGGTACAGTATTTGTAACGTACCGGCCATCTGAGGAAGTGGTGGTCTTGCAAACTGAACACTGAGTCCTTCCAGAACAGCCTTACGCATTCGTTCTACCTTCACAACATGTTCAATATGGTGGTCACATAGTTCCAGAAGGTTTTTAACAACAGCTGTCCTTGCCAATTTATGGTGGAACAACTTCCCATCAAAAAACAGCCATGGGCAACACATAAGCCAGGGAATAGGGGCACCACAAGCATCGTTTGCTAGCAATGCAGTCTCTACCCCTTGCATGAACAACGCAGCTAATTGGACACCACGGCTTGACACCACAGGGAGCTAAAACAAAATTAATTTATACCTCAGACCTTCCACAAACAAAAGGGAAGTTTTAATAATTCTTGCACTCATGATGCATGATTATGAACTAGATAAATCTAACATCAGGGGCACTCTTCCAAACAGTACTTTGAAGGTGACTTAAACAAGACTGACAGTTCTTTATCTCAACAGTATCAGAGGCAATAAAAACTGTAATTTAAATACACATATGATCAGTAAAACACTGAAATTTTTCTACACATTGAGCACAGCCTTCATTTAGGATTCAATTCATCTGTCCATAGAAAAATCTGGAAACATACGACATGGACAAACCCTGAAAATTTTTATCACAGCAGATGAAATACTGTAACCACTCCGAAGTAACATTACCATTCTATTAGCCTGAGGCAATTCAAGAAGCATATTTACATAAAATGTACCTGTAACTCTTGAAGGTAATGAGCATTCATGAGTTCTGGAGAAAAGGCCTGTGCAATGAATGCATCAAGTTCTGGTTTACGGAGAATCTTCTTGTCAGTAAATGACATTATGTACCTAAAAAAAACAGTCAGATACTGCAATTACATCTGCAGTAGTGAGAGAAAAGTTCCAAATGAAACAATTATCAAGAAAATACTCAACACTGCCACAAACAATTATACAATTAATCAGTATATATGAACAAACAAAAACATTAACCACTCATATTCAGGTCCTAGCTGGTCATCAATCATGTGAAAAAAACCCTACTCTAAATATGATAGATCTTCTACTTAACCTCCACCTAGAAGACTCACTTAAGATCACTTTCTGTGAATATTCCCACCACCAGAAAGAAGTAAAAACCCTGTACTGTTGAGCTGATACAGGCAGATCTGTCAACCAGTATTCATGAACTGATCCTTTTTCATTTAGACCATGAGCATACTTACTGCAAAAAAAATAGATAATATCTCTGGAATTGTATCTGTCCACTGTTTGAAATAAGAGGCAGATGTAGATGGTGTTCTGCTTTTGACATTTGTGTAGTATTTGTTGGTTTCAATGGTCATTATGTTCATCATATCAGACAAAAGAAACAGCTCAAAATAGTCCAGCACTGGGGTGGGGATTCCTCAATTATATGACCTGCTGAAATGCCATCACTACCATGTCAGTTTACACACAGTGGGACTGGACACACGATCACTCCAATGATACATAGTACCAAGGCTCTGTCTGCATGTATGTGCACTTTATTGGGTTGTTTCACTGCCACCACCACCTTCGCACATTGGGCGGTGGAGTCCAGCTGGGTCCACTTGGCATGTTGGCCACTGATTGGCCTATTGTACCTGCCCCTGGTGATTATGATGGAGAATTTGGTGGAATGAAGACTGGCAGGGGAAACTGAAGTACTCGGAGAAAACTTGCCCCAACCTGTCCACCACAAATCCAACTTGACCAGACCCAAGCATGAACCCAGGCCACTGCGGTGGGAAGCCAGCGACTAACTGCTTGAGCTACTGCACAACCCACCACCACCACCACCACCACCACCACCTTGAAAGTGTACTTCACTTTCACTGTCAAGTAATTCATCCTCAGACTCTAAAGCTGTCATTACATCCATAATTTCCTCATCTATTATTCCACACAGTGTATGTGACCGGCTAGTGGATCCCATTTTTACTATCCCTATGATGTACAAGGCCAAGTGATATGTAGAGAAATCTCACTGCTAGATGCAGTGCTCTTCCTGTACAGGTGACATACAAAGACAGCAAGATGTGTGACTCACAGTTCATTACGTTCATGACAGATCAAATGTGTGCCTGGCAAGTTTGAATGCATTCAGAGAGATACTACAGATGACACATGTTTATAAAGGTTGTACCTGCATGAAAATGAACACAGCAAGGTCATGTTGAGCCATGCTGGGGCCCCAGCAAGAACACACTCAAGGCAGCCACAACCAGTGAATCAAACAAAACATAGTACCAAGGTTCTGTGTGCATTTATGTGCACTTGATTGGGTTGTTCTGCCACCACCTTCAGAGTGTACTTCACTTTCATTGTCAAGAAATTCACCGTCACACTCTACAGCTGTCAATACATCCACAATTTCCTCATCTATTATTCTGCACAGTGTATGTGACCTGCTGGGTCAGAAGCAGGAACACACGCAAAGAAGCCACAACCAGCGAATCGAACAAAACCATAAGCAACCCCACACAATCCACATTAACAAAAAATAACCAGAGACAACCACAAAAGTAGGAAAGAAAACTACATTACAGTGAGCAGCAGAATCCTTGTCCACAACACCTGTACACCTGAAGATGGTCAGTTAGGCCAAAACATGTAGTGATATAGTGTATAATAAAGAAAAGTGAACGATGTTGCACACAGATGGCACAAAAACTCATAAGTCAGATACACACTATTACATTTTTCTATTTAAATCCTTTAGGTACTTTGACTTCCAGAGTAATTTTGACCACATATACACAGTTTATATGCTGCAGGACACTATAATATCACATGCTATATCATTATATATTATTTTTATTGTACTTTTTTAGCTTTAACTACATGCTGAAATACACACATGTAAAAATTATATTATATTTAAGCACTGCTGGACTTGTACAACATTCAACTTACATGGAAACACTTGGAATGAATTGTGAAGGATGGGAACTTACTGTATTTATTCTTTTTGGGATGTTTACTACAAGAACTTGTGAAAATACCTATACTACCTTCACCATGCTTGCATGTTTATCTGTCTGCCAGCATGTAGCAAATCAAGAACCGCTAAACAAATTTTCATGAAATATGATACTGGAGAGTTTTACTAAAAATGGCCAGCATGTATCAGTTTTGGTTAAAATCTGACAAAAAAAATGGACACTACCATAATGTGTTTCTGCAAGTATCTCATGCAAAAATCACAAGAACTTCCTATATAGATATCAAAACAAAACTGTTCTGAACAAAAGTTGCAGATGTAAATAAAAGTCACATTTCATGGCCACGACACTTTCTCCATTAGCTGCACAATTTTCAATATAGTGAAACAAAATGGATATTAAGCTGTCGAGATACACTGGAGTGAATGCACCAGAATTCTACATTATGCCAATATTTCATAAGTCGCCTGGAAGCAGTTATCAGGCAAATATGAAAGTAACAAATAATTTGGAATTCTATAAATCTTTAATATTGTCACCATCTGTCACATATTTGAGTGACTACAGATGGGGTCTGGATTGGTAATTGAGTTTACTGACCACACTAGGTTCTCAGTCTGTTAAAGTCTCCACTAGATGTTGCCTGGGAATGGCCTCTATTAGCAGATATTCCCTTACTCTGGGTTCCTGACCTATCCCCATGTCTCAACTACCAGAGTCTAACAGCAATGGCTCACAACTAAACTGCAGCAGTCCTCTAAGTGACTGCTCACCATCTAACTCACTTCACTCCACTGTACTCAAGTGCACTAACCAATCTGAACTCAGTCAAGTTACACAGCCTTGGAGTGAACCCATAGAGAATGCCACTTGCAACACATCTTCTGCTGTTGTGTGATGTTACCATGTATGTGGCATGTTCCTCTGCTACATGTACAGGCCAAAACCTAGCAACGGGTCTACATGCTACAATATTATATGAGCTGAGAAATTTACTATTTTTTCATGGCTACATAATCTCATGTACTAGCAACGGCTGGCCAATGTTTTTCAACTGTGAATTATATGACTTTTGTTTATAAGCACTGCTGTCACACAGTTAAAAATCCTCTGGTCTCTCTCTCTCTCTCCCACATGCGTGTGCACACGCACACACATACACCTATAGTTTTCAGAATTTGGATGTGGTCTTTGTGACCTGAAGGACATAGGGACATGGGCTGTGGTTTATTAGTACCTTTAGAGACTGTCACCTCCAAACAGCTTAAGAAGCAAAACCTGCAATTACAGCTTTATGTTTTACGTAAGACTTTTCCATACATGTAACATTAACATAAACACAATGATTTTTTCTCTCATCGAAATGAAATTCTCATCATAAGCCACACACACACACTATATTTAAATTCCACTGTATTGGGGGGGTTATAACACTGACAGCAAAATATTTTTTTTTGGGGGGGGGGGGATTATAAAAGTGAATGTACTACTCTCTGTCAATATTTCTGTGCAATACGTAATTTCTGGTCATCTCCAGTGCCACACTTCACATCTACATATCATACTGCCACTATGTCAAGTCACATAATATAAGGTGGTTCAAATATGACCAGGACTGATTTTTTTGTAAACAAGCCGCATTCCGCAGCAGCTGTGGGAACTTGATAGATTGAAGCCACAACCTCCACCCTCCCTCCTGTTAGGGTTAGAACCTGTTAGGTCCTGTCTGTAAGTTGCTAAAGTGATGAGAGAATAGAAGGTACCGCGGAGCACGGAACAACACATTGTAATCAAATTCCTCATTGGAGAAAACGTCCAGTCCACTGAAATTCACCAGACTCCAACAACAGTATGGTGAAGAGTGTCTCTCACGGACCCGTGTGTTTGAGTGGTGTAAGTGCTTCAGAGAGGGCAGAGAGCGCGTGGAGAATGAACCGCATGATCATTGGCCGCGAACATCCATCACCGAGCCGAACATTGATTGTGCAGACGTGCTTATTCATGAGAATAGGCGCATCACTATTTGGAACTTGGAGTAAGACCTGATCCAAGCGGAAGACAGGTGGAAAGCGGGTAGCCTTCCTTCAAGACAATGCACGCCCCCATACGGCCAAAGCAACAATGGAAACCCTTCGGAAATTGAAATGGAACCTTCTGACACATCCTCTGTACAGTCCCGATTTGGCCCCAAGTGATTTCTACCTGTTCAGAAGGCTCAAATCAGAATTGCAAGGCATGTGGTTTGTGGACGACGCCATCATTCAGACTGTTCGGGAGTGGATATGCCGCCAACCACAAGTCTTTTTTGGGGGGGCATCAGGATGCTTCCAGAAAGTTGGAAAAAATGTGTTGACTCCGGAGGGGAGTACGTTGAAGACTGACATGTGCAAGTAAGTGTTTGGCAATTATGTTTTTTTTTTTAAATCAGTCCCTGTCATATTTGAACCACCTAGTATTTATCGCTGAATCTGAAAAATTCACTGACCTGATGATCACACAGTATTATTAAATGTTACTCATGTACCTGAGTACGGAAGCCATTACAAGTAGATGCTGGGGAACATAGGCAGGATTCAGCATCAGTGGAGTGTCTGAGCGCATACAAGTCAGGAATGCCCGAAGGCGGCGACGTTTGTCATCAATAGCAGATCTAGAAGATGAAAGCTTTCAATAAATATAAAGTGTATGCCACATTCATTCAACAAAATAAAAACAAACCAGGTACACTCAGAAATAGTCAAAGAATGCATTGATTCAAACATTCAATAATTAAAAAAATGTTTGCTGGATATAAGTAATTTAAGGTAGAAATATTATTTGTAACTAAACACAGCAAATCATCTGTTCATGACTGAAGCCATGATCAATTATTTCCTAACAACATTACTTCTGAGTCAAGGCAGTCAATGCTGCAGACACGACAATCATCTTTTACCAAATAACTCTACAAACTCATTTCATGTACAGTACACTCCATAGGCTGGTATTATATCTATCAATTCATCCATTCTCCAACAGTGGGTCATTGTGGTATTAGCTGAAAACTGGTTTTAAGCACTATGATATTGAATATAAGCAGATAAGTACACTTTTATGGAACAGAATTCTAAAGAATATCTTTCTGATTTAAAGTAACAAGCCAATGTTTTTATGGCAAATGAAGGTGAAAGAGTGAAGAGGGATATCATTCTGGGGTTCATTTGGATGGAATAAGGGAAACCAGGTACATAAAACAAATCAGAGTAATCTACGAAGGGCGTTCCATATATAATGCCTCCTATTTTTTTGTGTTAATCTGTAACGTCTGAGCTGGATGTTGGTGGTGTAGTGAAGCTTGAACCTTCCCGCCAATGTACTGTGAGTTTGGTTGTTGTGCGACAGATAGTGACAGGAGAGCAGTCTACCAAAATGGCGTCTGACATAGAAGTGCATACGAAGCAGATATGTGTTATTGAATTTCTCACTGCCGAACAAATTGCACCCACTGACATCAATCAACACTTCCTAAAGGTGTACGGAGACGATACAGTGGATGTCAGCACAGTGAGGCAGTGGGTAGTGCGTTTCAACAGTGGCAAAAGTGAACGACAAGCCACGCCCTGGGCATCCCTGCTCAGCTGCCACTCCTCACAATGATCAGCGCCTCGATCAGCTCATCCGTACAGATCAGCGGATAACCAGGGAACTGTGTGCATGGCTTAATATCAGCTGTAATACATTGGAAACAATGTTGTGGAAGCTGGATTATCGCAAAGTTTGTTCCAGGTGGGTCCCGAGGATGCTTACACAGGACCACAAAACTCATCAAATGGAAGTCTGTCAGGACCTGTTGCACCAGTTTGAGGCTGAAGGTGGCAAGTTTCTGGACAGCATCGTCATCAGAGATGAGACATGGCGTCACCACTATGAGCTGGAATCCAAAAGACAGTCCATGGAGTGGCGACATCTGGATTCCCCAATTAAAAAGAAGTTAAAGACACAGCCATCAGCAGCGAAAATGACGTACACAGTCTTTTGGGATAGGCGGGATGTGATTTTGTTGGATTTCCTTGAGCCTGGTGAGACTGTCAATTCTGAACACTACAAGAAAATGCTAACTAAGCCGAAAGCCCCGCATTTCCCGAGTCAGGCCAGAGAAGCAGACAACCCTTCGCTTGCAACACGACAACTCTAGACCCCAAACCGGTTTGACGACCACCACACACATTGCAAAGTTTGGTTGGACTGTCCTACCACATCCACCTTATAGCCCCAATTTAGCACCTTCAGACTTCCATCTCTTTGGGCCTATGACAGATGGACTATGTGGGCAACATTTTCCAGACAACAATGCTGTCATTGCAGCTGTAAGAAAGTGCCTAGCCTCTGCTGGCGCAGACTTTTATGGGCAAAGCATACAGGCTCTTGTTCATTGTTGGCAAAAGTGCATAACGAATGGTGGTGATTATGTGGAAAAATAACTGTAAGTAGCTGAATTCTTGCTCTATTTAACTATGTTAATATGCTTTCTGTATCTATTGTAGTTTTCATTAAAAAATTAGGAGGCATTATATATGGAACGCTCCTTGTATAAGCTTCCCAAAGAGAAACTAACATTCAAACATTGACTTACATCTTCTCAGTATGAATGGCATTACAACCTGTAAGTATTTACTTCAGAGACTGGTAAACTGCCTGCCTTACTACAACCTTTACTTAAACAACATGAACAATACACTTCAGTAAGTCCTGTACTTAATAAATATCACATACCCAAACCAAAGTCTCTGAATAGTAGGAACACCCCATCCAATTTGTTCCGCTTTCACCAAGTCTGGTGATTGATATGGATTGCACTTTGACCAAATCCATTCTTTTACGCAAAGTTCTGGGATATCACATTTTTCTGCCTCTAAAAATAAAAGAACTTCAATTACTGATATGAATGGAAGTTTAACACAAAGCTCTGAGATATCACAGTTCCCAAGTTCAAAAAAAAAAAATGAATGAATGAAAGGAATGACCTTAGACGTTGCCAGGTATTACAGTGATAACAATGAGAATGAAGTGCAGCTGCTACAATGTAAGCAATCATATATATCAGACTGTTTGATACTGCTTTCTACATACTGGAGCATTGTGAAACTACAAATTTCTAGTCTTTGTGAAAATAAAAGTTTGCTGCTGGCACCTGATAACTGAAAATATTCTAATCTCATTAATTATGGCAGTGACGAGCTAATACCAAATATGACTAACTGGTCAGGTTACTTTAACTCCCAGTTACTGTTATTTACTTACATAACTTACCACTCCAAATAATTCATACACCCTCTCTTTTAGATAAATTAAAATAATTAAATACCCAATTTTTCCCTTGATAACATTTTCCAACACCTAACTTCACAGAAATTGTTATTAAATTTAAATACATTACAGCATCATAGTACATGAACTCCAACTGAATTTTCTGCATAGCCAAATCATGTGGCAGAATATGTAGGCACAAATATACATACTATGTTACAACACATCACTGAACTTAGCTGCATTTTCTACAAAAATTAAGCCTCAGCCTACATTTCATCACAAGCGAAAACTTCATCTCAATTTTCATCAAGGAATCATGCAGAAAAATCCTGAGGCATGGATATACGTACTCTGTTGCCACATCAGTTTCAACTCTAATTAATTGTATTTGTCATTAAAATTACTGGCCAATTAAAATTCTATCAAGAGGCATTTCTGTCTCACTGTACATCAAGGAACTGCACAGTGGAGTCTGTATGCATGAATACCCATACTGTGTTGCTGCTCCTTTCCCTTGAAGTGCAATAACTTGAATCCAACGTGTAAAATCAGACTCTGAAAAAGAGCATTTGCATATTTCCTACACAGCACAACTTCCACATGTAACACTCTGGCCTAAATCATGCAAGTAATTGCAGAAAACTTATTTACTATGTCATGTTCTTCTTGTGCACCTTTTGAATTCATACTTTTCCAATATAAAGTAAAAGTAGGTAAAGTAACCCTGTAACAGGCCGTGGAGGCCCATAAGGTTATGAGATATTAAGGTTCCCACATTTTCTAGACCAGTGTTCCGCAACCTTTTTCTACTCACAGCACACCATGAAGTATCCATGACTCAACACGGCACACCAAAATGTTGTTCCCCTCAAAAACGCATGATATCAGACAATTAATATAAATACGTAACATGATCAACTTATTACTATAATATTATTATATTGTTATTTTATTATCATTAAAGAGAAATTGACTTGTGCGTTTTTTAACAATTAATGAACTTTAATTCACTGTATAGTGTAGACAACACATTTCTATTACTATTAAAGTAAATGCAGTAATTCTACTCATGCCTTCAATGTGACACTTGAGCCTGCATAGCTGCACACAGGCGACTGATCCATGGTGGAATCGTTGACAACGCAAGTCTCATTTCTTCACCAATGGATTTGAGCCGCTCCCTCTTTGATGTCTTAATTTCAGTTAATGTCGAGAAACCCAGTTCACAAAAATATGCAGTTGAAAATGGCAATAACACATTAACTACCAACTCGGAGATAGCTGGGTATCCACACCTTACTGCCAACCAAAACGTATCCAAAGGCACTTCGAGAAGTTGAGAAGTTTTAGTTTCAATGTTCTGTCTGCTTTTAAATCTGCGAGTTCTTCTTGTATATTAATCGGAAGATGTTCTGAATTCACCACGAATGGATCACGAACCCAGTCGAAATCTTGTACTCTCTCTCCAAAATATTTATTGAATTTCTGCTAAATTTCTAAATGTTCTTTAATTGTGTCCATCGCCACTTTACTGCCATCAGCAAGTGGCCATACAGTCTGGAACATCTCAAATGACCCATCTGTAATTCTCTGTATCCACAAATTCAGCTTATTTACAAATTCTTGTATCTTATCCATATTAGTTAGAACATTTTTGTTCCTAACTTGCATCTTTCTGTTCAGCTCATTCAAGTGTACGGAAATATCGGAAAGATATGCCAACTTATATATCCATTCATCATCTGCAAATAAATCCGCGTACTCAAGCCCCTCAACAGTCAAAAATGCACGTACCTCCTCATCAAGTTCAAATATTCGCGTTAACACTTTTCCTCATGATAACCACCATACTTCTGTATGTAGTAGGAGTGTAGTGTGTTCTGATTCCATTTCCTGACACAAAACGGAAGAAAGCCGCGAATTTAGGGGCCTCGATTTGATGAGGTTCACGACTTTTACTACTTCGTTCAGCATAACTTTCAGAGAAGATGGCAAAGACTTTCCAACAATGGCTTCGCGGTGAATGAGACAATAATCGCATCGTATGTTAGGATTTACTTTGCGTACTTTAGCTACAAATCCTTTAACACAGCCTGTCATAGAAGCGGCCCCGTCTGTACAAACACTAACGCAATCCTTCCATTTTAATTCATTATGTAACACATATTCATTAGTGACACGAAATACTTCTTCACTGGTGGCTCGCTCAGGAAGTTCTTTGCAAAAAATAAAGAAATTTGTTGCAGTTACATCTCCATCGATGTATCGAATGTAAGCAAGAAGTTGTGCGTGGCCGCTAATATTGGTGGACTCGTCGACGTGACGCAAGAACTTCTGACTGCTGTTGATTTTCTCCTTCATAATGGCTTCAATGTCACTGGACATGTCAATAAAATACAGGGAAACCCTTGCTAATCCCTGCAGTTTTAGGGAAAAGCATGTACAGAGAACATGCGGTAAGTACACGTATATCAAAGCGGCGTAGTTGCAAGAAAAATAAAAATAAATCAATAATGAAAAGTATGATATAACACCAAATGTTAGTAGATAATTTACATTTAATTTCTTAGACTACAACATTAGTTAGTTATTGGAGAGGGTGGGTTTTCCCATGCACTGAGACCAGTATTGGTCCATTGTGCTTCCCTCTATGATATTCTACCAGTCTCTATACCCTACCGATATTGGTGCGTACCATCAGTCCCGACCGAGCCAGCGAGTTCGGCCTCTACTGGCTTGGCGGTATCTATAATTCTTCCCCAATCAGAGGCGTTAGAGACTACTGTTGGGCGGGAAATGTTCTTGAATTTAGCTCACTGACCTCCTTTGGAGATATGAGGTTCTTTTACGTGCCGTAAAGCTACGACACGGGACCCACAGCTTAAAGTCTGTCCCGGAGGACTTGTTCCCTGAAATTTTCCGCCCTTAAAAATTCGACGACCTCCGCCGGGTATTTGAACCCGGGTACTATGAGTCATGAGGTGGGAACGTTACCTCTAGACTACGGAGGCCACTTAGAATACAACATTACTGTACATAAAAAATCAGGGCATGTAATAAAGAATAGACAAGCATCATCTTATTTAATCAGTACAGTGGCTGAGAATAAAATACAAGCATATGAAACACGGTAACTGGGATAAAATAAAACAAATAAAATTCGACAATTAATTTCTTACAATAGGTAAAAGTTTGTGTCACACCTTCTGACGGCACACTGGTTGCAGAACACTGTTCTAGACAACTGGCTCACAGATGGCACTAAGGTTGTCAGCCTAATGCACCAGCCACCTTTTCCCCCAAGAATATTCATGGTACTCATTTCTGTTAAGAGGCTGAGTCAAATCCAGGGCCATAATTCAGCTGGAAGAATTAAGTAAACTGAAAATCCACCTCACTGGGATTCAATTCTGCGACCTTCTGGCTTGTAGCATAGTGCCTCAACCAACTACGCTACCGGGCCACGCCATATCTCAAGCGGTTAGTCGCTGGCTTCCCACAGCGGTGGCCCTAGTTCAAACCTTGGTCTGGTCAAGTGGGATTTGTGGTGGACAAAGTTGCGCTGGGGTAGGTTTTCTCAGAGTACTTCGGTTTCCCCTGCCAATCTTCATTCCACCAAATTCTCCATCATCATAGTCACCCAGGGCAGGTACAATAGGCCAATCAGTGGCCACCGTGCCAAGTGGACCAAACTGGACTCCACCCCCACTATGCGAACTATGCATATGCCTCATGCCACTTTTCAAATATTGAATATTTTAACTGAAATATCCCTAAACAGAATGGTGTGCTGCACCTCTTTGTTCAAGTTCAAGCCCTGATACCTTTCCCAAAATTACACTATGAAGATTAAGTGAAATACCACATTAGTCATAATCCTTCCTTCATTTATTTTTTCCTTGGCACTACAGCCCCAGTGGGCCTAGGCCTTCCTCCATGAACTCCATTCACAATCCTTCCTTCATGCAACATAAAAATTCCGAATTTTAAAATCAGAGTTTATAACAATCTCAGTTCCAGACATTCCGATGATTCTCAAGGGATATATACAGGGTGTTTCAAAAAGAGCTTTACAGCTTTGAAAGATTATATAAATTTATACAGAGGACATACACAACGTTTTGAACTGTCATAATGTAGCAAAACACACCGAGTTTTACCTCGGATAGTTATGGTTCAATGCGACTTCCATTGGTAATGCAGCAGACGTCCCACCTGTAGTCAGTCTCTTGCCACACGCTACGTAGCATCTCTGGCGTCACTTCTGCAACTGAGGCAGTAATTCAAGTTCGTTCAGAGCTCAACAACATTTACGGGCAAAAGTGGTACGAACACTCAGTCTTTAACAAATCCCCATAAGAAAATATCCAGGGGAGTAAGATCCAGGGAATGAGGTGGCCATGTTATTGGCGCTGCTCTACCAATCCACCGACCTCGTGCACTTCTCCACGGTAATGAGGGGGTGCACTGTCTTGCTGGAAGTGAATGCGTCCTTCTTGGTCATCTTCGTCTAACTGTGGAATGAGGAACTCTTGGAGCATGTCCAGATATACGATACCGGTAATGGTCGTCTTCATGAAGAAGGGGCCATACATTCTTTCTCTGCTGAGGGCGCAAAACACGTTCACCTTTGGGCTATCACAAACATGTTTCAGGGAGACAAGTGGATTTTCGCTGCACCAGATCCTGCAGTTGTGGGTACTGACCTTACCACTGACATGAAACATGCTCTCATCACTGAAAATTACGGAGTCCAGAAACTTCTCGTCTTGTATCCGGTGAAACGTTTGCATACAGAATTCCTTATGAATCACCTTATCTGCATCCGTACGGTGTTGAACGATGTATAGTTTGTACACTTTTAAGTGCAAACGTTTTCGTAACACTCCCCACACAGTAACATTTGGAATACCAGTTTCCCAAGATGCACGTCACATCGACTTTCATGGACTTCGAACGAAGCTCTCCCTAATCTGTTCCACTGTAGCATCAGAAACACGTGGCTGAGCTGGTGGCTTGGCATGGCGCACAGAACATGCAGTCTGAACAAAATTCTTGTGCCAGGAGTAAATTGTAGGCCTACTAGGAGGTTCCTTGCGATACTGAGTGCGAAATTTCCTTTGAACTTGTGTAGTAACTCCGTTTCTTCGAACCAAAACACACAATGAGCATGCTCTGCACCTGTGAAAGTAGCCATCTTGATTTCAACTGTGGGAGTGCTCGTGGTGGTATTGGGTACTACAGTACCATGTGCATGAAACTCGGTATGTTCTGCTACATTATGACAGTTCAAAACATTGTGTATGTCCTCTGTATAAATTTATATAAGCTTTCAAAGTTGTAAAGTTCTTTTTGAAACACCCTGTATAGTGTGTCATAAGAACAAAATCCCAACAGCTGATCTTGGTCAGAAAAAGGGCATTACAAACAGAAATTTAATTAATAATTCAGGAACCGCAGCCTCATGTACAATGCATGAAAATAACGTTTTATCATTACCTGCTTGAATGCAATCAAGACAATTACTAGAAGGCAAGTTTTCTTAGTGGTGAATGTTTATGCACAATATGACTATAATCCAGAAGGTAAAATACATTAAAACTTTTTATGTAATTACTGAAACACAACAGTAACAATGTCTGATAAGAGAAATTATACAGAATTAGCCCACTACTGTAAAGCCAAGAAAAACAAAATACAACATAATACTGAACACTAATACTGGTGAAGAAAATAATTTCTGAAATATCCTTTTCTTCATTTCATTTTCAAGATTTCAAATTTAAGGGTCAGTCTTGGATTTCATTGAACAACAAACACATTTCAGTTAAGCCGGTTCACAAAATGTAATTCTGCTATAGAAATGGAACTGTAGTAGGTACATTAATACATCCAGAAAGTCCTCAAATTCTCAATCAGTTTTCATTTTTCTTTATTTGCAGTTCATCACCAAGCCAGATCACATTCAAGTCCATCCTTTAACAGTTAAATAAGGAAACAATTAAATTTATAATAACTTCCCATTCAAGTTACTGAAGCAATAGCGGCTTCCGTAGTCTAGAGGTAACGTTCCCACCTCATGACTTGTAGTACGCGGGTTCAAATACCTGGCGGAGGTCGTCGAATTTTTAAGGGCGGAAAAATTCAGGGAACAAGTCCTCCGGGAGGGACTTTAATCCGTGGGTCCCGTGTGGTAGCTTTACAGCACGTAAAAGAACCTCATACCTCCAGAGGAGGTCACTGAGCAAAATTGCGGACGTTTGCCGCCCAACAGCAGTCACTAATACCTCCGGTAGATGGGGGAAGCATTATAGATACTTCTCAGCCAGTAGAGCCAGTCTCGCTGGCTGGGCGGAACTGATGGTAAGCACCAATACCGGTAGGATATAGAGGCTGGCAGAAATCATAGAGGGAAGCACAATGGACCACTACAGGTCTAAGTGCATGGGGAAACCCACCCTCTCTAATAACTAACTAACTACTGAAGCGAACAACCACTCATGTTTACCTAACAAATTCCATACAATTATGTGCCCAACTTTCACCAGTCAATAAGTCATCATGTAACTTACCGACTTTCTCAGTCTTGGAAAGTTCTATCTAGTCCATTAGCGAAGCCACAAGAGAAAAATGTTAATCTCATGGTATTAGTATGGACACTGCATTTCACTAAACTATTAGTTACATGCAGGACAATGCCCCCTTCCACAAAAGGCAATTTAAAGCATCTGCTCACTGTTAATTTCCCCCCCCCCGGTTACTATATGCTACACTATTTCAATACTCACCACCTTTCTCTTTGCTCTTAGAAGCCATATACATGTAATGATGAAGGTTGAACAGAATTGCATATACCATCTGCCTCACAGGTCGATATAAAAGATGAATACTGGGCAATTCTTTGTGAGTTTCATCTTCCATTAACATGGGCAGTTTTATTTCACCCTGGCACAAAAATAAATATGAAAAAATTTAAAAATCAAGAATTAGAACAAATCAATTATCTCCACACACTAAGCAGTAATATTCTTTTGTTATTTGACCTTATTTACTCTCATCTCTTGGCTGAGCACCAATTATGAAGATCATAAACAATAAACAGGAGTGCAAACCACTGGACCTCAGTGGTCCCACATGCAAACACAACTTCCAAATACAGTACCACCCATTCACCATGAGCAAGCCAAAAGTGACCTGTGGCCAAGTACAAGAATTCATGGACATGAAATTCTTAAGTACCTAGTAGATTAAAATAGTATTTCTGGAGCTCTGCATGTGATGGTTCTGAGAGACTTTATTTCCATTAGGAATAAAACCACAGACAACAGAAATTGAACCTTGTTTCTCTAATAACTGAACAATTTATCTTTCATTCCCATGCAATGTAAATATGTACCTGTGTTAGAATCTGGTATATATATGGTGACATTAGTCCTTTTTGATGTCTCTCACTGGCTGTACGCATCACTTCAGGTGGTATACTTGGTAGTGATGGAAGTTTGTTGGATGTAGGTCTAATCACATCCTCTGCACCAGCAACTGACTTAGAATTCTCAAACATATATAACAACTGCTGTAGCAAATAGTCCATTATAACAAATATCAAGCAATGATGCAATCTGCTAGAACTAGTCTTCCAAAATAAACATCTACTTGTCATATTCAATGACTGCTTAAATCTACTATGCAATTTTTGTATGTTACCAAGAATTTACTACCAGCTTAAATATTAGCTGTTCATTAAATATGACGAGTTTTAATAGAAATCCTATGCTTTACCCTGAGTTTCATAAAAGTTAATCAGTTTTATATACTTTGGAAACAAATTCCATATTTTATGCTTAATAACAATATATCTGCACAATGTGGCAGCATATGAATAGTATACCATTTAATGTTTACAGTTTAAGCTAGGAAACAACAGCATACACTAAATGAACAAATTCATATCAAAATACATAATGCAGTATTCACACTGTAATATCTACCTGACTGTTCCAACCAACTTCTGGAGTAAGTCTGCACGGTGAAGTGGCACTAGAACTGCTGCTTGAACTAGATGAACTTATAAGTAGACTGGATCTGTGATTTCCACCGTTTATGGCATGAGAATTTGATATCCCTGCCAAGCAAATATTTTCATTAGGGATTCTGCAAAACCCCCAAATCATCAAACTGCCTTAAATGTGTCCCAATTCAAATGCATTCCTCATTAATCTTAATATAACATTATAACCCTCACATTAATGCCTGACAGTGAGTGAGACTGATGACCACTCAGTAGCAGTGCATGACAACAATGCAAGCATAAGCAAAGATAAAATTTGGCCAAAACCACAGTGTCCTTGGAATCTGGTTGTATCCATCCTTTCATAGAGTACCTCAATGACGAGATACCTACCTCATGCAAATGAAGATTCTGCACTAGTTACACTCTTTCTGCTTTTCTTCAATATATGACCCAACTGCTGATGGCAATGGCTAATAAATGTAATGAATACAGCTGACATTTAGATCCATTTGACAGTGAATACAACCACAATTTCCTGACATGACTGTAAAGAAATGCTGGGGGGGGGGACAATAATAAAAATGAGATATTATGTTAGGGACACAATGAACGATTATGGGTCCATTTTTTATTATCTCCATACTCAATTTCGTAGAGACTGCCAGCAAAACTGACAAACATACAGCCTAAACACATTACATACAAATTTTACCCATGAAGAGTTCTATCATCTGGGATATAATGCCACACAGTCTGATGAAAGTCAACAAACGTTTCAGAGAAACAGATTACTTCACTCTTTGGAATCGAAGTGTTGGCCAAACAAGACAAAAGCTTGGGCTTACTCTTTGATCCTGAAGATGGAGACAATACGTTTCTCTGAAACATCAGTTATCTTTCACTGGACTATGTGGCATTATATTTCAGAAGACAGATCTCTTCATAGTCATGGCTGTAAGAACCTCAAATCCAACAAAATTTACCCAGACTACAACAGATGATATAAATGCTCTCCACTACTTCAAACACATTCCTGACACCTCTGTAACAAATATTTATGTGCTGAAGTTATTCTTGGTAAACAGCAAACCTCCCTCGAAATATTTTCTTTCAGTTCTTCAGCTGTGTGGGGTCTGACACGTTAACCTTTTAAATCATAATTAAATCACATGAGTTGAAGTTGGAAGGCAGTACTGGAAACATGCTACTACTAACAATTCTTTCTCCAAACACTTCCCTTAAGGCATCCATGGATGTCTTTGCTGTGCAATCAGTAGCAGATCTTGATGGAAAAATGCATTCTGCTTTCACCAGTCAGCCAACTCAAAAATGGAAAGCACTAATCCACTTAACTTTCTGAATTGTGTCCTCAAAGAAAATTAGTTGGATTATTCTGCATGTGCTCACACCATACCACACGCCAATTTTAAAACCATGTAGTTGACTTTACCTCACTATGCAAGGAAACTCAAGTTTCATCAGAAAATAAAATTAGGTGATGATTGGTTGATTTCAACATCATAAAAGATTGAAATATTCAATTATAAACACTCACTCCATTACCATGACTACATTGTTGCAATGCATGCATAACTGTTATTTTAAATGGTTTCAGGAGTTCTATATAGGTTGGATAAAAAGTAGTGGCAACAGCTCTATAGTTCTGAAATGACTTTATTACCTGAGGTAAACACACTTACATTCCTTCAATATAATCGCCTCCCATGTGTACCCCCTTCTGCCAAATTTGTGGAAGGCGTCGTACAACATCAGCGAGTTCACTTCTGTTGATGTCCAGCAGTGACCGCCCTACAGCATGAATAATCCCCTCTCTTGTATCGTAACGTATCCCTTGCAGTGGTCTTTTCATTTTGGCGAAGAGACCATAATCACACAGACTCATATCAGGTGAGTATGGCAGATGTTTCAGTATCTCCCATCGCCAGCAGCGAAGGAGATCCCTGACAGCGTCAGCAGTATGAGCCCTTGCATCCTCATGTAGGATGATGAGGTTCACTGCCAATAAGTGTTGTCGCTTTCTCCTGAGTGCTGGACGAAGATGATTACGCAAGAAACTGTAGAAGTAGGCAGCGTTTACTGTCTGTCGTTGAGGTACAGTATGGTACAGTATCATTCCATAAATGTAATATGCCACAATGAACATTGCCTTCACATTACTCTGTGTAGGGCACACTTGCTCTGGATGAGGAGAGCCAGGATGCTTTCATTCATTTGATAGTCACTTCAAGTGTAGTTTGTATGAGCAAGCCCAGGTTTCGTCCAGAGTGACGATCCTTCCAAGGAAGTCAGCACCTTCCTTCTGGCACCAGTCCAACAAGTCCTGCACAATTGCATAATGCTGCCATTGTTGCACCTTGGACATTGTATGGGGTACCCAACGCGCTGTAATTTTGCGGTATCCAAGAATACTGTGCAGAATGTGGAGCACGGTTTTGTGTCATATGCCTACTTCAGCAGCTAACTCCCACACAGCCCATCGACAATCGACATCCAGCAAAGAAGCAAGAAGCTGAATTGTGTGGTTGTCAACATGGGGTTGTCCTGAATAGCATCCCTCCCTTCACAGAACAATTTCACCCATCGTGCCACTGTGCAATATGGCAGAGCAGCATCACCACATGCTTTTCGCAGTCCCTGATAACAGTTTTGTGCACTACGACCTCATGTAACTACAATTTTTATCCAGGAGCGTTGTTCTTGTTTCGTAAACATGTTGTTAGGTTGCCTGAACTGGGCTCCTGCACTTCAAGACGATGCACAATGCAACTCAATGAAACACAAGCAAAGCCACTCACTGCACTACTTCAACTGAACTTCTGCTATCAGCTACAGGTGGCGCTAGTGCCACCTGATGCACATCTTTCATGGTACAGCAGTGTTGCCACTACTTTCTATCCAACCCTTGTATAATAGCTCATGCTGAGAAATTTCTTATGAGTCTTCAAGCCTAGCAACCACATCATCCAATTTCTCTTCAGGCAACACTCATCATTTTGATTCAGTCTTCTTGCCTAATATCAACACTGCTTGTCCTAATTTATTTACAACAAATGAAGAGTTCTTTTAACTGGAACTGAAACATCCCGAAATCTTCTCCTAAGTTGTAAGATTTTAGGTTCTCACAGTGGTTATGAAGAGTACAACTATCTTCTGTGATATAATGCTGTGTAGTTCACTGAAAGTTGACAGACATTTCAGAGGAACATATCACCTCAATCTTCAGAGTCGAAGAATAAGCCAAGCAAGAAATCTTCGTGAAAGCATGTGACGAGCAGAATCTGAAGCAGGTGGCTCCGCTTGTCAAAAGCTTTCACGTGGTTTCTTGCTCAGCATATTCTTCGACACTGAAGTTGGAGGCGATATGTTCCTCTGAAATGTAAGTTGACTTTCAATGAACTATATGGCATTATACCCCAAAAGACAGTATTCTTCTCCAAACTTGTCTTGCAGAATCATTTTTATGCAGGTATAATAAATGAACACAATTTCCAATATTCATCTCATGCAGTATTCGAATGCTAAGTGAATGCTTACTGTACTAGTCTAGTATGCTACAGCAAAGCTAATGCAACATGAAGCTTGAGACATGAGTATACCAGCCCACAATCCACAAGCTTGCTTCAAGGCTACTGTTCATTCTGCTGGAGAATTCAGAAAAATCTCTCTGTAATTTAAAAACAGCAATTAAGCAAATATATATGGTAACAAACATAACATATAAATGACTTTCTTGCTGAAACATACCAACAGTCAAGGTTGTATCTTCCTCATCAGCACCACTGGTATGGTTCTTTGCCTCACAGTTGCTCAGGTTGTCATTAACAGCAGATTTTGCCATATCACTCTGGCTACCAATTGTGGGAGGTTCAATTACTATTTGTGGTGTTTTAGTAGCATTTGCCGTAGCTTCATTGTAGGCTGCCAAACTATCTCGCTGTACAATACAAAAATGGTGTTTAAAAATGCTAAATCCAACTAGAGAATTTACTGATGTACTAAGCTAGCTAAGTAACTGAAATTAATCTCCCTCCATTTTTTCAGTACATCACTTAGTTAGTTAGTTAGTTAGTTAGTTAGTTATTGGAGAGGGTGGGTTTCCCCATGCACTTAGACCAGTATTGGTCCATTGTCCTTCCCTCTATGATATTCTACCAGTCTCTATACCCTACCGATATTGGTGCGTACCATCAGTCCTGACCGAGCCAGCGAGTTCGGCCTCTACTGGCTTGGCGGTATCTATAATGCCTCCCCCAATCTATCAGAGGCGTTAGAGACTATTGTTGGGTGGGAAATGTCCTTGAATTTGGCTCAGTGACCTCCTTTGGAGATATGAGGTTCTTTTACATGCTGTAAAGCTACGACATGGGATCCATGGCTTAAAGTCCCTCCCAGAGGACTTGTTCCCTGAAGTTTTCCGCCCTTAAAAATTCCACGACCTCCGCTGGGTTTGAACCTGCGTACCACGAGTCATGAGGTGGGAACAATACCTCTGGACTATGGAGGCTGCTCAGTACATCACTTTCTCTGCCAACTCTACATATATTTGTTTCATGTTTCTTTGTTTCTATTCTATCACAAGCTGCAAATAATCATTACACATGATGTGCAAATACTGGAACACCAGATTCAAAGAACAAGAGTTACAGAACTGGTACCCCTTTAAAGCAAAAAATCAAGATTTTCAATTAGGGCAGCCATGAAGCAACCAAGAAGTTATATCAGTACATGGGGGTGGGGAGAAGGCTGCGAATCACTGCCAATGTCTGATAAAACATGAGAGGGTTAACATTTCTGCGAATGTCCTAGCAAGCAACATTTCATATTCGAAATTTCACTTCTGGAAATTAATTTAAAAAGTTTACTAGATTGGTATGCATGACACTACCACATTACCGTTATTACAGCAGTGGCAGTGACTTAGAATTAAAAAATACGTCAGCAAAATCAATTCTATAATTATCCAATTTCTTTATTAAAACAATCACAACACAACTATATTAATCGTTCAGTGTGGTTTGACGTGTATGTTTCGTCAGGTATTTAAATCGTCTGTGGGGGTTCGACGTCTATGTTTCGTCCAGCTGCACACCTATGTTACAATGCCCATAATAATTGATGGTTTTGCTGTAGATTGTTAGATTTTTCGCTGGCCTGTTGTCACAAGAACAGAGTATAATAAGCCACGAGTTTAGCTGCGCTAAGTCATCGTTACATATGTCTGTCTTGCAGCAAATTCGTGTTGCTTCTGGTAGAGTTTTCCTCGTTCAAGCTGTTATGAATGGCGTGTTTTCTTTGCTATGAAGTTATAAACAGCAGAGACGTGATATGTGCTGTGTTTATAATATCATATTGCCCTGAGCTGGCCACACTAACACACTCAATTGGAATTCTTAGAAGAGGGATGTCCAAAAATTTATTCTTGCAAGATCGATTGATTTCGCACAGTACATACCACCCAGTTCTTAGAAAAACGTCACGAATTAAGGCAGAACACTGTGGTCACCCCCTNATGTGGGGCAGCGTTGGGTTAGACGAATGCTTCAAGGCCTATCTTACACTGCTCAAATTCTAAACCAACTGCTTCCAATGCCGAGATACCGGGCGCTCATATTATAAGGTAAGGTTATAAAAACCATCTTTTAAGATCATTTTAGTGAAAGTTTCATCCTTCAAGGCGTACCATTCACTGCTCAAATACTAAACAACCTGCTTCCATTGCCGAGATACAGGGCGCTCATATTATAAGGTAAGGTTATAAAACCACCTTTTAAGATCATTTTAGTGAAAGTTTCATGTTCCTATCTCATATAATTTAAGAACAATGATGAATAAATCATTTTCGAGCAAAATTTAAATGGACGGCTGAATATGTTACCGCCGGAGAGACGGCAGCGGAATTTAAATGACCGCGCGAAAGGGTTAAGGTCAGTGCCCACTTTGGCAATGCTACATGTTTCGGCTATTAAAAGCCATCATCAGGCAAAATACATGGCTAACATATATACACCACTGAAATACAGTAATAATAAATTGGATACAATAACATTAATTATATTAAAATACTTGGCATAAAAATACAATAAATTAGATTATATAAAACAAGAATAAAATTATTCGAGCGATGTTTTACATCTTACAAAGTACTGTCCGTTCTGTAGGGAAAGTAAATGACTCGTTGAGAATGGACATTACTCTGTAAGATGAGGCACCGACTAAATAATTAACATTAATATTACTACATCTACATCACTGGCATCCAAAACAATTTAATATATATATACAAAATATAGAATACTACAATTTGTCTGTGGGAACGCAAAAAATCACAAAAACCCACAACTGACTCAATGATGTAAAACATCACTCAAAGAATTTTATTCTTGTTTTATATAATCCAATTTATTGTATTTTTACGCCAAGTATTTTAATATAATTAATATTATTGTATCCAATTTATTAGTACTGCAGTTCAGTGGTGTATATATATTAGCCATGTATTTTGCCTGATGATGGCTTTTAATAGCCAAAACATGTAACAGTGCCAAACTAGGCACTGACCTTAATACTGTTGTGTTGTGACAGTTGTAATAAAGAAATTGTATATTATAACACAACAGGATGCATGAAATGAAAATCTATAATTATCACTGTCAACATAATTATTACAAAAAATATTAATCATGAAACTATTAAAATACAAGAAATGAAGAATATTATTCAAAATGATAAGACATAAATATGAAACATTACCTGCACGGAAATTGACATCATATATTTGATTTGAGTATCTCAGTGGTGACTACAAAGAATACTATCTTCTGGGATGTGGCGACCATACAGTGTCATATCCCAAGAGACAGTACTCTTTCCATCAAATGTTTTTCTGGAGGAAAATGGATTTCACTAAGAAAGACTGTAAATTAAGGGTATTTAACACTGAGTCAATGAGGCTGGGAACATAACAATTCAAGATTAAAAGAAAAAATAATAATTCCAATGTATACCTCATTTCAAAAGTGGCACTATAACATACCTCACTCTCTGCAGTTTCAGAAGCAAACCTAGAAGTATCGAGATTTTCGGCATGTTTGCCTTTGGTATTTGTGTGAGGAGGTGTTTTGGCTTGTCCAGTGACGTGTGCTGTATCAGATCGCCTTGCTGCAATCACATTACATAAAGAAGACAGCACGAAAGCAAGTGCATGCTTGAAAGTTGACATCCTTTTTATTTAAAATAAAAATGTTGCAACTGGCTTTTTAGGCTGGAAAAGAGCTTGTAACAATACAACCTTAATTACAACAGGCCTACATTATAAATGAACCCAGAATAATACTAACTTCAGATCAACTTTACAACACATAACTAGCATTGATGATTGCTGAACACATACCCAACTTAATGCACAAAAACAAATATAATAAGATGTTTAGCTCTTCAGTATTTTTCCTCATCCCTCAATTGAAATTAGTAATAATAAAATAACTTAATAAAACATATATAAATTTCATAACTATAAAAGACAAGTTAAAAGCATTTCAATGCACACTTAAAATGTAATGTATAAAACAAGAGAACTTGCAAATAAAATCTGCTTGTTAATAAAGGGAAGGAGAAAATCTGACTGCTTTGTCTATTAACACGTAGCTTCCCTATTCCTGGTAATGAATTTGAAAGCATTCTTCAGGGGGAAGGTTAAAGTATGTCAAAAAATCTGTCACTACATTACATTCTGTCTGTTTCTCACAACACAGGAAAATCTCTATCATGATTCAAAAACCCACCTTAGCAAAATTTCTATGAGGTGCATGGAGATAAGTTTTGTGGTAAGGTCAGATTTTGACTTGAAAAGATCCCCAAATTCAAACCCTCTTCAGATGTGGGTACAAAATTTGTTGTGAGCAGATTAAAGCTTTATTATCTGCTAAAAATTAGACTGGGAATTTCAAAACCACATCCACAATTCAGGGCATATGAAATAAGCAGTACATTACTTCCATTATCCTACTGAAATGACACACTCTGTGACATAAGAGTCCTCAGCTAATAAAATAAAAGAATCCTTCACCTTGCCAAGCAAGCATAGGTCAGGAAAATGGGTAGGACCTTAAACATCCTCCAGCTTAACACACTAAAATGCTCCTCTCACCAGTAATGCCCCAAAGTACCCATGTCCTTCACCTTTCTTGTGAAATCAACAAATCAGGAGTTCAAAGCATTGGTGATTACTGTTGGATCAAAATCTTCCAGTGACGAGTGCTTTCAAACCTGGCACCATATCTCATTTCTACATTCTTCATACCTACAACGCCAATGAAAATGCTTCTCCAAAAAAGAGTGGGGGAGGGGGAGAGACATGCTTCTGGAACTGTTCAGGAATGGAGGGAAGACCGGAACAGTTAATTTGGAAAGGAAGAAAATACAAAATTGAAAAGAAAGGTAGAGAACCCATGAAAGGGAGATACTGTAGTTAGACAGTCATGACACTCTAAATGAACATAAACTAGAAGACAACACAGTATCTATGAAAACCATCAAATAAAGTAAGAAAATGGATACAGTCAATATTCCTTGCCCATCAAATGTGTGCACACACATTCAAATTAGGTTCTGAAATCAATAGCCATTTGCAGCCATATAAAATTCAAACTTAAGGTTCACAAATGAACCTGGTGCAAAATTAATATGTACATGTATATGTCATATTATACTGATGCTAAAATTTGAACTAAAGCTGCAACATTGTTTATAATATGACAGTACAGCTTATATGGATTATGATGAGAACTTCATTATATAACTAAAACATTAGAATCACCAATTTCATAGCATTACATAATTTTAAACCTCACAAAAATAGAGTTTTTTTCCAGTACTTCTGTCATTATTGGTGAGTCCTAACCAACCACATATTTTTTGCACATCATTCTGTACAAACAGAAACTCCTAAAAATTTTACATGGGTGCAGTAAGTATGTGGAATCATTCTTCAATATTTTACCTGCATGACAACCACTTTAAACATGTTATCTCACAAATCAGAAGACCTACAGAAAAATTAATGATCCTCAAAACATGTTTCATTTTACTCCCATCTGTGTGAAACATTTTTTCTCCTATAAATAACCAGTGAGTTATGTTCTAAGCACGTGCAAACACGTGTGTAGATCTTTATCTAAAGCATCCTTTACTACTTTCCGATTTTGAACACAACGGGAAAGTCAGCAAACATACATGCCAAAAAGAATAAATACTGCCATAAACACTTTAATTTCTTTAAAACTTTGTGCTACACTGCAATGTACATAATTAGAAGTTATGAGAATGACTTCAAGGTTATGTACTTCAAGCATATTTGAATATGAAAAGTACCCATTAAAATGAGTATTTTTATGAATTGTATAAATTCACATTATTAACAAGGCTGCACTAACGAGGATGTATCATGGCTGGATGACTGTATTCTTAAAAAAACATCCAAACTATAGTGCATTGATTACCTAACTATATCATTTAATATTTTTGGACTGAAAATCTTGAAATGACCTGTATCTTGTGGGTTATTTTATGCCGCCTCTTGTAACACACTCCGCTCACAGTGTAGCCTTGAATATAAAGCCCATAACAACAGGTTCCTTATGTAATATGTATACTTTCAACTTTTACCTGCTGGATGTGGCCGATAACGTAAGAAACCATCCTTAGTGCCATTCAAATAATACTGTACACTCTGCTTCAGTTTTGATGCCCGTTTATCAGATGATGTGCCAAAAACCTGAACTGCGGTGGAATCCAAATTATCTATAGAAGGTAATGTCTTCACAAATCCAGCAACATTTTTTACTAGTACATCAACTGGAATCTGAAGAGGGTGAAAAATTTAAGTCAGAATTTGATATGCAGAGTTTGCCTGAATTAAATTATGGGAATCTTATACCAAAGTAATTTTCAGCATAAAAATCAAGTGAGAAAATGGATTCATTTTTAACACTTCTAATGAAGTCTTCTACACAGGACAAAAGTAAGTGAATTAACCTGCATCCAAAACATCTTACTGCATATTTGCAGGAAACTGAAGCAGCAAGTCAAACTTGGGAAGTTAAATGCACATACTTTGACATAGAGAATGCATTTGGCAGCTAAAATATTAGTTCTGTAGTAAATGTTACTGGCTTTTTAGGTGGGATATCATTTTAAACATGAAACACAAGGGTAAAATATACATAAATCTTGGGAAAGTTTTGGAACAAAATTATTTTTAAGTTTCATGCAGAAAATCTATTAAGCAATGTCATATTCACAAGTTCCATTGCATATTAGGTCTCTTATTGTTATATTCATAATCTATCAACTCTGAAGAGTACAATAGAATAATAATGTAATTTCAGACATCATGCTCTACAACTACCATTTCATCAAAGTAAAATCTCTGATCAGATCAAGCATTACCTTTCCTGGATTCTGAGTCATGCCTAATTTACGATAGAAGTCTGCCAAGTCTTGTTCTGTTAGCATGTAGTTGCCAAGAAGTGCTGCCAGTATACAGAATCTATCAGGTTGCAAACCCAAACCCTTTGCAACTTCAGTAAGGATGTACTCTTTAGTCTCAAGGGAGCCCTAAAAATCAAACACACATGAACTCATAATATTATATTGCAGCATCCTGTTGCACTTCTCACTTAGTATCAATTAGATTTTTACAGTCTCATGAGCAACATTACGTTCTATACAATTCTCATAATTTACAACAAAAACACAACAAATATAGATGAGACACTAACAGAGTTCAACAAACAAAGAACCAGTATATAATGTACTACAGAAAAAGAACACACTTCCAACAATTTCCTGGATCTTACAATATACCAAAAAAGAACAAAACTAGAATTCCAGATATGCAGGAAACCTATGCAAACAGATACCATTAATACCAAATCACTCATGTCACCCATATGAACATAGAATAAAAAGCATTAAATACTTAACAAAGCAAATATATATCAAATAACAAATGAAGCACTAACAAAGGAACTAAATATTATACAAGACACATTATAGTATAACAATGAATATAATAGAAACTTAACACTTTGCGGACCGGACGCATGATATCATGCTTTTCGCTTTTAAATGTGGCTCAATGGTCACATATCATCAGGATTTTAGGACACGTTAGGTTGTAACACACTATACCTTGCTCTGGTGCCACGCAACTGCAATGAATACTGCATAATAAATCTTTGGAATGCATGCTAGGTATTCAGTAACTTGACCTGGCTGGCTAGGGTCCCTACTCCAAAAGAAAATAAACTTTGTTCCTTCCAGCTCTTTATGTACCAGGCAGGAAGTTAGTAAAGGGGAATATGTTTCAAGGACAAAAGTGGTTGAAGGCAAAGCGATCTCTCTGACTTCTTTTCCAATGAGCTATCTGAAGTGCCTTGTGGAGTAGTAGTGATTAGTGACTCAGACAGTGGAAGTGACAGGGGTCAACAAAGAATTGTGGCCACAGATAATAAAAGTGAAAGTTGCATTGTGACTTATAAATTGTGCCATTTTCAATTCACTTTTGGTTTACAAAAATCTAAACCCTGATTCGAAATTGAAATACAAAGCATTTCTGANAATTAATTAGATTTTATATTAATTTTTAAAGTGAACAGTGCAAAAGTTAGGGTACTAGGTATAAAAATGCCGGTCCCCAGGGTGATTTAAATATTTAAATCGCCGGTCCGCAAAGTGTTAAGGATAAGTCATTCAGAAAACCACAAACACAACAAAAATACAAGCCTACACCGCCAAACAACAAAATGAGCCATTTTTACATATTACAGAAAAGAAACAAACGAAATCACAAGACTTTTTAAAGAAGCAAATTTAAGGTTGCATTCTGAAGAAAAACACAATATAACACCTAGTAAAGCCTCACCCTCAAATAAACGGATATGAAAAAAGTGGCATACACCAAATGAGATGTACGGATTGCCCATGAAAATACAGAGGGCAAACACACTGAACATTCCAGACCACATATAAAGGACATATGTAGGAAATAAGTAATAATAACGGCAACTCAGAATATTCAAATCACATATTAAATGCAGGATATACATATGGGAGTATGCCGAACACTATGAAAGTCATAAAAATAGAGAAAAAAGGAAAACACTTCCAGAAATACCACATATATATATATAAAATGAGTAAAGCTGAATTACAAATGAATGACACATACATCGAACCCATAACCTGATATTTGAAATAATACAAAAATTAAACAACAGCAACATAAACACATTACAAAAGAAAGAGCCAGTCCAACTCGGCAAGCATTAGGGAACAAGACACACAGTACAACACCCAACAAGAGAGAATACAATCCACCAACTCAAGTAAGTACATACATAACTAATTACATGACACACAAATAACTTTGAATACATGAATTCTAATAGAAAATCTACGCATGTTACAGTTATGTGCAACGAAAGGACTTAAGTATTTAACAACATAAGCAACAACAGAAGTCAGCATTCATGGAAACACACACACTGAACGATTATGATGGCCTAGCAACACACAACAGAACTCCCGCCCGCAAGAACACTCAAGGAAGCCACAACAGCAAACCAAACAAAACTGGAAGTAATATCGTTCATCATTCATACAATAACTGAATATATATATATATATCTTTAAAAAATTCTAACATAGTGCATCACACACATTACATGAAAGCAACCACATACAACCCATAATAACCAAAACAACTAGAGTCAACTGCAATAAGTGGAAAGAAAACCACATTACAGTGAGCAGCAGAATCCTTATCCATGTACGCATGAAGATGGCCAGTTAGGCAGAACCTGTAGTGAAATATTGTGACATTGCACTTAAGACAGCGCAAAAGCTCCTAAGTCAGATAAAGGTGAGAAGTTTTCACAGCTGTAATTATCATGTTCTTCTGGGATGTAACACCATATAGTTTAGTGGGCAGATCCTGACATTTCAGAGGAAGATGCTATCTACATATACCAAAGAAGATGGAAGAAGCATGTTCCTCAGTTATCCCCTGTACCACTATAATTGGACTAAGGAATTACTACCTTGTATAACAGACATCTTTATTCTGATAATGTTCAAAATCTTTAAACCTGGCCATGATAATCTGCCACACAGCCTGCCTTGCCAGAAAACTGACAGCAGCACAAGTTACCACTGTGAATTTTAAAAATCTATGGTACAACTACATTTAACACTGATATAAAATTTCTACTGTTGAACAGCTCAAAATGCTAGTTTTATAGTTCAACAGTACAGGTCTCTGCATATAGTAATTTACTACACCTCAGGTTGTAAACTGCCTTTGTCAATTAATACCAACCCCCCCCCTCAAACTGTTCTAATGATGAAACACAATCAGAGGGTCAAGAAGAAGTCATGTACTGTTCTAAAAAGAGTTTGAAATGCACTTGAATGATATACAGTCTCCATTTATTTTGTGGTGCAGCCTGTATAAAATTGAAAATCCTGTGACAGATACTAGTAGTACAACTAGCTAGCATCGCCAGTATACTAATCATAACATCACTAAATTAGTATGATACAGATTCTAATAAATCCAAATTACAAACAATAAGCATACTGATAACTATAACATAAGGAAAATTCTGAACAGTCTGCCAATATTATTGATGAGAAAAGTCCATGTCCTTGAATTCAACCAGAAATGTGCAGCAAATAAAAAGAACCCAATGCAGAATTAGGTTGACACAAAGTACACCTCCAGCAAACAAGTTTGCATTTTATGGTCTCCCCTGAATAAATTCTAAATTGGGAATAACTGACATTTCCTCTTTTGAATTCTTTTGCCTTTTCTTTCAATGACAACATTTCTGACAGCATTCACAATGAAACATATATGCAAAATAGCGAGGCCCAATGAAACAAAAACGGATGTTTGCTTAAAGGAAAGATGTATCTACAAAAGAAATGAAAACTGTTTCTGGCAGCAGCTGTACAAATGTCATCCTCAAACCCAATCTGTGGGGATACTGGACAACAAATCCATTTGTGAAAACAGTCATACAAATCAAATAGCATATCATGTGACAGATTCATGGCCACCTTAACAGTGCTTCATGTAAATAATAATGAAAACTGTGTACCTAGGGGTCAAACAGGTTATGTTCCTCTACATATGATTCACTCCATTCTCATTAAAAAAAAAGTTCCACAGATTTTTGATTCCCTAAATTCTTACATGGAGAGATACCCATGTTAATCTAGAAAAAAACGAACAGTGGAAAGCTCCCAACTCATCAGCTTCTCCCTCTACCAGGTTCAGTTTCAGAGGATCCACACAGATCTAAACAAATGTTAGGCTCATTGCTAACAACAATGTAATCCATAGTCAAAAACAGGCGCCGATAATTATGTACTGAGTTAGTGTCCTTTTCGCAAACATAAGCTTAGAATTTTAATTCAGAGCAGCACACATTCCGAGAACAAAACGAGACAAAGAGTAAAACTAAGCAAAACTAAACTGCACTGAACAGAAATAAATATTAGGGCAACTGGGTCAGTTAAATAAATATCTGCCAAGGGTCTTCAGAAGTGGTCCCAAGTAGAAGCCAAACACTAATTTAGAACACCAAAACATAATTAACTGCCACTGAAACACCTTTCATGCATTTAGCCATGTAACACTTCCAGTGAAGTAAAGATCTAATGCTGTATACAGCTTCAGTTCACTGTAATACGTCTCAGTAACAAATGGGAGGTTCAAGGAAGAACCAGGTGTAAATTCGGAATGGAAAGGTAAAAAATTAAGAACAACTACTGAGGTATCAGGCATTTTGGTGATGCATTCCCTAGCCTGGGCTATACATTCAGCTCATGGGCACCATCTCACTATTACGTAATCTTTTTATACCTCTGATAGGCCTACATTTTACTTAAATCCATACCTTGTAAGTTAATTTAAGATGTTCAGAAGAGAAGTAACGTGGGGGATCAAATACAGCATATTCCCCATCATCAGCCATAAGACCATGGAAACCATTTTCTCTACAATATGCAATCACTTCCTGATGATGATCATCCATGGTACATAACTAAAAAACATACCACAATTTTCTAAAGACAATGATGACTGAAGCATTAAGACATATCATGGAAAACAACACAAATGCATCAGTGAAACATGTCATTACATGCATATCGTTAATATTATGACCATCTCTGCAAAATGACATAGATATACAGATAATTAATGATGCTTAATTTTTTGTGTCAGGCCAACTATTTCTTTTGGTGTTATTTTGTTTCTGATCAATTATGTTTCGTTATTAGTGTGAACATCATCACCATGAGTGACCATGTGACACTATCCTGAGGTTCCATGCAATAATTTTTATTCTACCCTTCACTTGAGTCATAAAACCTTCAGCAATCTCTCCAACTGCCCCACTGTGTATGGTACTCCTCATATGTTATGGACATTACACGCTTTTAGTTCACCACCACCAATCTGATTTCCAGCTGCTTTAGTCCCTTATCGAAAGAAACCATTTTAATTACAAGCACTTCTCACAGCAATTACAGACAATTTTTATTCTGATGTCATCAACCAAATTTATATTACTTTCAAAAAGTATACTGATCGAAAGAGGAAACCTAACTTCTTATTTTTTACTAGTACCAGTCTTGTGGTTTTGACATACTAAATACTACAAACATTTCTGTAAAGCAATATTAGTTCTGAAATAATTAATGTGGTTCTTCTGTTCCAACATAATCCTAAAATTTTAAAAGCATATTGAATATAACAGTCTAATTATTTCAACAAGTTTAATATAAAAAAATCTTAACACTGAAGATTACAATTGCAATTTGTATGAACATGTTTTCAGAATGTATAAGAACTAAATACCACATAAACATTTAGATAATAAAATGGCAAGAAGACAAAAAAAAAAGTAAAGCATAAAAATGCTGGAAAGAACAACCTTAACCATGAAGTCATGACAGAATGTCCTAATCCATGATATTCCTGATGATAATCTCAGCATACTTCTTCACAAAATAATTCACACCCATGGGAAGGGTACCATTTTCTTCCATTCTCTTATCAATTACAATTGCTAAAACTATTGTAACGCCACTAAATTACTGACAACTGTTGTATCTGTAAGTGTAACACACTATTTTTATAATAGATGAAAAATGTATCTTTGTTACACATCTTACATACAGTATCCTATTTTTGGTCGCAATCAGCTTCTAAATAAAATAAAGGTGACAATCAAAAAACTACTACAATCTTTGTTCGTTCTATTGGAAATCTGTTTCTTCGTACAGTGGCTAACCACAGCAATGCAAAGTATGTGACCACAACAGCAAGAAACAGGCAGGGAAATTAACAAGTTGCTTTTCCTGCTCTCAAAAATGTGAAACTGTCAGCACAAATGTAACAATGATACACTCCTCCTTGCAATAAGATATTTTAAGAAAGAAAGAAAGAAAGAAAGAAAGAAAGAAAGGAAAAAAAGGCAACATCCAGAAGAAGGGGTAGGCTCAACTTCTCCTAAATCATTTTCTTGCTCTGTCCCAAGAGGATCAGCCAGATGCAGTGTGAATTAACTGATTCACTTAACTCTAATTAATGGCAAAATACAAAAGTCTACTTCTACTACTGTCACACTTATCTACACATATTCACTTCAGGCATGCTCCCTTTGATCAATACCCTTGTCATATGACATTTCTGTCTAAATGGTGAAATACAAAACTAATGAACAGAAATTCTTACCACACTAACGCTGAGATGGCGCAAGGCCATGCGTAAACATGTTCTCAGACATACAGGAGCAGTCCACCAGACCTTTGGTGGAGGTGTGCCTTTAGTGCTGATATGTTTTAATACCTAAAACAAGAAAAACCAGATTTTCATGACTTTCAGTGAAATTAACAATGCTTAAGTTAAATGGATATCAATATACCTGACTTAGGACTTCCACAGAGAACCCTCTTTAAGACATTATTTATCACTCCCCCACCCCCAAAATATGATACAACTTCAAAAGTAAAATATCACTGAAATGCACTGTCGAGTGCTAGTTATTAGAAAAATGGTTTGGATTGATAACTGGATTTATTGGACACTTATAACTCATAACTACAAATATCTGTAAGTCTCACTGATTTACACACTCTAAATCACTGCAACTACAGAAAACATAAAAATCTTGTGTTTATTCACTAGTCATTGCTACGTAGCAATGGCTAACAATGCAACTCAAACGAGGCACCTATCAAATATAGGTCAGAAGGGTTACCACCTGAGCCAACATGCCTGGATAACTATATATGAAAAATCTGACAATTCAGTTATAACTAACCCTTTCACTGGGTATGACAGAATGTTTTAGCATGGTCGAATGTTAACATATAGATATGACATGCCATTATGTCCTGTGATTTCAATAATGAATAGCTCCATAGAATGATAGTTTAGAGAGCCAGAAGTTTCATTGTTACAACAGCTGGAATCTTTTTGTCTTGATGTCAGCACTATTCAAGACACACAGCACAACACCTGTCCTGTATCCAATTTTTCTCCAGGACTTGTGCACTGTTGCATGTTACTGTTGTCCGAAGATGGACAATCCATGAATCAGTAATGAAAATATATTGTGCTCTTCTAGGTTTGGACATCAAGTAGTCTGAGGAGGAGGGTACCAATATCTGAGAAAAGTACCCTGAAGTTGGCAGTATTTTTCCCAAAACTTTTGCACTCACCCCCCAGACTGTACAGTGACATAACCTAAAGGAACACAATATGAATCTTAACTGTGGCAAAGAGCAAAAATCTAAAAAACGCATAAATGTAAATATTTCTGAAGCAGTGCATAAGAAAGAATTACTGAAACATACAATGTAATGCCTAATACTTGTATTATTTTCATTATCCATCATAATTAATCATACACCAGAAATAACTATTGAAGTAAATTTGTACCTGATTGATTTTCTTCCTCACTTCTTGCTGGGATGTAATCCATTCAGTCATACGTTGTTGTTCTAAGCATCCATTGAAAAAAACTGCAAGTTCAATGTGGCTTGTCTGCACTGTTTGTATCAAAACTGCTAAAAACTGAACCATACGATTCCACTGACCACCACATGCCCAATCTGAAAGGAATGAAATAATTGCTGAAACACACAATTCCATTTATTGGCATATCTTGAACCAAACAAGGAATTAACCATATGGTTCACCCAATCCAATAGCAAGAATTAACCATATGGTTCACCCAATCCAATAGCAAGTCAGTTTAAGTGATTGAGAACAACACAATTTATGTTTTCAAACAAGAACATTCTACCAAAGAAGTGTCTCAGAATGTATTACTGAAACTACAGCTGTAGTGACAAGTCATACCTGAGAAATAGCCTCCATATAATCTGTCAAGACAACATTCACCATCTACAACAAGACTAAGCTTGTTGCTACCAGTATGTTGGGAACCAGCATTCTTTCCGCCTCTCTGCTGTTGACGAGCCTGCCTCTGAGCAACACCACGTGCAATACGTAATAGATCTACAGGTACTGATCCACCAGTCACTTGTGGACTTTCAAGGAAACTCTGTAAGTCCTGCACCCCCATATTTATGAACTGTCAAAGTAGCTATGGATTTAGATAATCTCTTCAGATGGTCACTACTTCAAATCTCTTCATTCAGACCTGAAAGCAAAAATCAATAAATGTACATCCAAACTTTTTAAGACAGAATAATGAATATAAAATCTGTAGAAGCATTGCTTTTTCAGGTAGGAAACTTCAATTTTTCTGCCCAAGGGACAGTGGTGTAGTTATATTGTAAAATAAATAAACAGCAGCAGAAACTATGTGCGTATTCAAAGATGATATATTCTCACAAAATTACTGGGTTTTGGGACTTTTTCCATCATCTGGAATTCTAGGTAATACAGGACACAACATTTTGGAAACTGGATCTGTTTCCAAAACATCGTGTCCTCTATTACCTAGAATTCCGGACGATGGAAAAAGTCCAAAAACCCAGTAATGCTGTGTCATCCACCATCGTCAGAACCCTTTAGAATCTAATGATATATTCTGATTACACATTACTTCAATTACTTAATATTTGAAATAAAAAAATATACTGATTACATCAGTCCATTTCTTGCCATCCTAGTAACATCCCATTTCTATATGATGCAACCAAACAATTATTTCACCTATGCTCAGCCCTCGATTTTTCTGTGTATCTTCTCTTTATAAGCAACATCTGATACTCCTGAACCACATATCACAGAGATGGTTGTTTCAGGATAAAAGTGGTACATCCACACTTGTCACTCACAATGTCAGAAAATGAATAATGAAACATTATTAAATTACTCAAACACTGCACATCAACTTCCCATTCCCATTTATTTTTTTGGGGTAAATGGATTACTTACAAGATACAGTAACCTGAAAGGACACCTTTTTAAATCAGGATTAAAAATAATCCTGCTTGTGGATGGTGTCTGGAGAAATATGAAACAACCTCACATCTTATGTGACTGTGAAGCTACACCTTAATATTTTATCACCTGGAACAATACTATTATGAACAAGATAACTATCTAAAGTGGCCTCCGTAGTCTAGAGGTAACGTTCTCACCTCATGACTCGTAGCAAGCGGGTTCAAATACCCGGTGGAGGTCGTCGAATTTTTAAGGGCGGAAAAATTCAGGGAACAAGTCCTCCGGGAGGGACTTTAAGCCGTGGGTCCCGTGTCGTAGCTTTACGGCACGCAAAAGAACCTCATACCTCCAAAGGAGGTCACTGAGACAAAATTGCAGACGTTTCACACCCAACAGCAGTCACTAATACCTCTGGTAGATGGGGGAAGCATTATAGATACCTCTCAGCTAGTAGAGCCGGTCTCGCTGGCTGGGCGGGACTGATGGTAAGCACCAATACCGGTAGGATATAGAGACTGGGAGAAATCATAGAGGGAAGCACAATGGACCACTACAGGTCTAAGTGCATGGGGAAACCCACCCTCTCCAATAACTAACTAACTAAGATAACTATCTAGATGTCCCTCTTAAGTTAGATACATGTTATTTGAAGTTCAGGATTATTTGGAAGGAAGAACAGAGAACACACACGACAGATAATCATGGTTACGATGCATGGACCAGTAAAGACCCGTCCCTTATTAATAAATTAATTCACTCATTCATTCCCCAGTATTCAACATACCTATATTTGATCCCAACTGCTGATACCAACCTTTAAAAAAGTCAGCATAATATCTGCAACATGGTAGCAGAGAACATGAAGATATAAGTACATCCAGCTCTCTAAGTGTTACGTAAAATGAACAGAGCTTAGGCAACAATGTCCAACATAATATTAGTATAAACTCTTCTTATGTAAAGTTCACTGTGTAAGATGCTTGGAAATGTGTCTGAAATTGCCCCAGAATATCTGTACATTAATCACAAATTCTCCTCACTCATGGTTTCCACATGGCCAATGCATTCCTCAATGATTTATATGGTTGCTTTTCCACTCCCTTCCTTGTCTACAGGTGATGTTAACTCCAAAATAGAGAAAATATATGGCACATAATGAAGTAATATCTTGTAAAAATGTCTGAAGCATTGGTTCATGCTTGAACCACTTTTAGTCATACAGAATCACTGCATAAAAGTCCTCTCTATCCAAAATGCCTGATGGTCTACAGCTCAGTCAGGTATGTTTGTGCTTGCACGAACTGCTTAATGGTACCAAATAGTTGCAATGAATCATACTCTGAAGTCATTTATCCATATCTGATGACTGCCAACTCAGTTCCATGCCTGAAACCGTTTCTGTTTATACTACAAGGCAGTCAGTAAACAGGCCACAAATGGACATAAAATGTAAACCATGTGATATCTGAAGCTGGAGAAAACATTCATTTCTTGACATATCCTCCACCAACATTTATATATTTGTCTCATTGCTTTACCAGTGCATTGAAACCCACGGCATAGAAGTCAACTCTTCCACCTGCTGCACAGTTGCTTCTGCTGCAATCTGAACATGGCGACCTGGTTGGGCATCATGTGTAATTTTTTAACGTCCTTGAGAGAATTTTATGACCCAGTTGTGAACCACTTTACATAACAAACACTTCCCTTCATAAACATGAAACATTTCTTTATTAGTATCCTTTGCACTGAGTCCTTTTGTCCATAAAGAAATGCACAACAGAATGCTTCTTTGGCTGTACACCCTTCAAGCAGGTTACTATTTTGACTACTGAAACTAGCCTCCGAACATGAGCATGTGCATCTACTACCTAGATTGTCACGAAATTGGACTGTACTGCTACCTAGTGATATACACCGAAAACTTTTTACATCCATTACAGCTGTTTTACGTCCATTTGTGACTTATTTACTGATTCTCCCTCATAAAAATCTGAATCAAAGTTTCTGTTATTTTTAATCTTAACATTGTTTTAACTTTTCAATAATAATTCAGCTTGAAGCCAGATACATGCAAGTGAATTTAACATTTTTTTTATTGCATTAAAATCTATGGGCGTTACAACAAAAAAAAAATTGTTAACATGAATATCACCATACTTTATTGCATTCAGCAATTATTCTCATTATATCTGCATGACAGTTAATCCAAAATAAGAAACACGTTTTACTAGGTTTGTCAGAATCCTCATACATTCTTCTTAAGCTTGTCATTTAATGACACTGTCAGCTTCTAGACTATATGTCATTGCAATCCACTTAGTTTAAAAGTCCCACACTGGTGTTCAGTTTACAATCACAGGATACTCATGCAAGGAAGTCTGAGTCACTGCACATGTATATTAAACTCTGCAAGTAACACATGTTATGCAATGTTACATAAATTTACAACTGGGCTTACTGTCCGTCACAATAAGAAATAACTTCACATATTCAATCACTAAGGTCTTCAAAATATGTGAATTATTTCATTTCTACCAAATATGTTATATACACTACATTGGAGTTGCTGCAGTGTGCACTGTAACTCTTTTCTTCTCAAGTCAATCAATGGCCTAAGAGACTCAAAATTTTGTTCGACACTGTTATTCATAATAAAACATAAAACGAAATTTTAGTACCAATATCTTACAATACTGTATTACATCCATGCATGCTGAAGGACTCCTCTAACAACCAGCTGTTAATTCAAATGTACATTAAAATGCCAGCAGTAAGGCCATAACATTTTTGCAATATTCAAAATATTTTGAAAGGCTTGAAATATGTTAGACTGCCTAAAACAAACTGTCTGACCGCACCAGCCCGAAGAGAGACTCAAGCCAATCTTCCCATGCATTTTCACACACATGGCATGGTCAAGAGGCCAATATATGTAACTTCTCTTCAAGATCACCCCAAAAAATCCAAATACTGTAACATTACAACAGAAGAGAGAGCTGTTACCAGGTTAGGGCACAGTAAACAACCCATTAGTATAATGACTGCACATGCAACAGAGGAACAGTGTTTTCCATAAGGTATGAGCAGATAGTGATGCCACTCAACAACAGAATAACTGTTGGAAGCAGTGTTTTCTCTGCAGTCCCTGCCAAGGCCATACATACATTTACCACTTGGTGTAAGTGGACTGCTCTGTTTTCTGCCATACACCTTCTAATCTTCAAAGGATGAAAGCTAATTACGGAAGAATTTTATTCATCTTCATGTGTACTGTGTGATTTATTGTCATTCACAAAGTAGGACAATGTTGTAACCATTTATAGATTGTGTTTTTATACCTGGCCTCTAGGTTGTATGTGAGATGTATGGCAGAAGTAGTGGGTCAGGGGCTGTAGATGCACTGTGGGAGGCAGGGCAACATACTGTAATTAAGGCCCTGTACTAACTCACACCCAATATTACATCAGTGGACTAAACGAGACCCACTACACATTTTTTCAGAGCATAGTGAAGTCTAAAATCATAGGAAGTACCTGAAGTGGTGGTGGCTGTATGGTGGTTCAAGTAGAACTGAGCAGACTGAAAGGTAGAAATGTTATGAATAGTTACAGCACCCAAGGGCACAGATTACAAGTGGTCCATGTTCACTATTATGAGACCTAACATTTATATTCAAGCTGCTAATAACCAAGCTGATACATGAGCTAAAAGAGCATCCACAGGAATGGGAATGACATGGGTGATAAAAATATACACAGATCCACTTACCCATACACCACACATGGCACTTAAATCACAGCCTTTGATGTGACCTGTCTGCACGTGTTAAGATGCAGGGGTATATACAATCATACCACATTGTGCTGTCAGAGTAGACAGCAAGTAAAACAAATATTTCAATGTCAAAAGCCATGAGTCAAAAGTATCAGTGAAGTTGTGAAATGAAGTGGTACTTGCTCATGAAGAAATATTTCACTCTGAATTATGAGACAATATTTATGAGAAAGATTATAGTTCTTAACACAGTGACACTTAAAAGGATGATAGCAATGGTGAAGAGACTGAGACACAATGGTTGATGACACTGAATGAAGGTTAGTGCCTCAAAGAGAACAAAGGAAACTATTTTAATAAATATGTTACAACATATTTTCAAGTATTTATTATCTTTCACACACTTTCTTCCAGTGACCGAAATTAATAGATAAATTCATTTCCTATGTGCTGATATGTTTCTCAGCATGAATGCATCTTTGATTCAGAGCCAACTTCCATCTCCATTAAGTGGAGTACATCAAATGTTTTCCTCTACTCTCTGAATTGAAGTATTGATAATGTCAAGCAACAGAGTGACTATAGATGGGATTTGGATTGGTAAACAGATTCATTGGACTCTTAAACTACCTTCTGACTACATTTTACAAATCACTATCACACACAGACTAATGTCCTGTCATGGTCTTCACTGCTCTGCTTGGCAAAATCTTCAAACACTGGATGTTCATCTACTCCCAGGCTCACGTCCTCGAGGGGTGGTTACCATCTCACACCAACCTCCTACTTTTCTAATTGCCATTTCAGGACTCTATATTGGCTAATGGTAGTTGGTCTGCATTATAAAGCCTAATCATGGACCCCATAGAAAACACCTCTCCCAACAGTTCTACTGTAGCATCACAGATTGTGGAGAGAACAGTGCTCCCCACAGTTAGTCCACTGCTGGGTTTGTCTGTTGAGGTGACCAACTGATTGCTACTGAGCCATTGCCTAAAAATGGCTGTTTCCTGCAGAGCCAATCACTAGCAACAGCTGTCTCTGCTGGTTTCACACTTCTTGCTTTGAGCAAATATGACAAAATATAGTGCTTGCTGGTTTCTCACAGCAGAGATGAAGGATTAATATCAGGTAAGCTCATGTGGGATTTGTGGACACAGTGAGACTGGGGTAAGTTTCCTCAATGTACTCAAGTTTCCCATGTCAAATCTCCTTCTGCCAAGTGTTTCATAACACTGTGAATTATTATATACATTTCAGTGGTAGTGGTAGTGAGAAGTGGTCAAAACTGGTGCAGAAAGACATGGAAAGTACAGTGTAAGAATGGGGGCACGCGGTAGCATAGTTGGTTGAGGGGCTATGCTACAAGCCGGAAGGTCGCGGGTTCAAGTCTCGATGAGGTCATTGGATTTTTTTCAATTGACCTAATCCTTCCAGCCGCATTATGGCCCTGAGGTTGACTTAGCCTCTAACAGAAATGAGTATAGGAATTAATTAAATCATTTTCCTGGGGAGTAAAGCGTGGCCGGCGCGTAAGGTTGATAACCTTACCGCCATCTCTGAGCAGTGTCTAGATAATGTGGGACCCTCAACGTCTCACAACCCTATGGGCCTTCATGGCCTGGTTCAGGGATAGCTTTCCTTTACTTACTTACAGTAAAAAAATGAGCTTGGAGAAAAAGCACTGAAAAGTGAGTAAAGTAAAAAGTAAAGTAAGTAAAGCTAACCCCGTACCAGGCCGTGAAGGCCCATAGGGTTGTGAGACGTTGAGGGTCCCACATTGTCTAGACAATCGGCTCAAAGATGGCAGAGAGGGTGTCAGCCCTATGCACCGGCTGCGCTTTACTCCTCAGGAAAATTATTTAATTAATTCCTGGTACTCATTTCTGTTAGAGGTTGAGTAAACCCCAGGGGCCTAGTGCAGCTGGAAGGATTAGGTCAACTGAAAAAAATCCAATGACCTCATCGGGACTTTAACCTGCGACCTTCTGGCTTGTAGCATAGCTCCTCAACCACTACGCTACCACGTTTCCTGCTGAAAAGTAGGAAAACAAATAACAGAAGAAATCAAAACAAGTGGGGGAGCTAAAAATATGAACGAGAAAGATATAACTACTTAAAAATTTTTGTGAATGATTAACTGCTGGAACCAGTAGCAGCATAAGTTCAAACCCAAATCTGAAATTTACAGGAAAGAATAGTCCTTTAACAAAGCTGTTTAACTATACACACAAGCAAGTACACACACACAAAAAACATTCTCCAACAGTTTACAACCAAAAAATTGGCAACTGGAGTTTCCCTACCTTACTGAGTATGTACATAATTCACCGCACTGATAATTATAGTTTGCTATATGCTTTCCGAATGCAGAGACTGTAACCAACGCTGGAGGTGATGCAAGATGTCAGCCCAGAATCAGAAGAACATTCTAGAAATGAAGCTAATGAAAGCATTTTGGAGGCAAAATTGGAACATCGAGAAATTCAAAATAAAGAAATCAAAATTCACCCCTCTGCAGCCTCCACATTTTGCCAATATCAGAAAAGAATCAAGGTTTGCTGCTGCAAATATTAGAACTTCAATTGTTGTTTGCTTATTTTGAGCAATTAGTACATACTTTATGATTTGGTGATCACCTAAAATACCAATTACTATTCCAGAAACTGTGATAAATGCAAAAACATTACACACTTCATTTGCAACAGTCACTAAAGACCACGATAATGCTACACACATGTGATTACTATTAGTGCAAAGCAAATAAGAAAAAGGTACTCATTCACTCAGCTGATGAATTTCTAAAACAGCTCAATGTTCAGTTATCAGCTACATCTAAACACAGTTTTGCTGGTAACATTCAACTATGGCAAGTATTTATATATGATTTATTGAACTAAACCATCTACAGCTCTGTTCATACAGTGAAGAATGATAGGATAGGTGAATAATGGATCTGAAACAATGTGGAAGAGAACAGCAGTGGCCCCATTTGAGGTGTTATCCCAGCAACTGCCCAGACGGAGTAAACTATGAAAATCCGCAGTCAGGGTAGTTGATGTCTTGACTTAGATTGAAATCAGGCCCCTCACAAATACAAGTCACTAGCATTACTGCTTGAAACAACCTCCTCTGTACGTAAAGCTGTCCCTGTGCTTAACTAATTAAGTACTATGCCATGAAGGTGTATGGGGGAGTGGACGCGTAGTTCCACGATTTTCTTGACCTCCGAACTTGATGGAGGTGAGTGGTCAGGTTCACGCCCTGACCGCTTTACCTCCAGGGAAAGAGGCCCTGCTACCCAGTGGATAAGAGGCTGGGTGGGGCCTAGGGCCGGTCTGGACATGGAGAAGAGAAAATTCTTGACTCCACTGGGACTCGAACTCTGACCCCTCTGTCGTCCAGTTCATAGCCAGTTGCTATACTAACTACACTATCTTGGCTCCCTACCTCCTCTGTAGAGAAAGAATTAACTCAAAGGAGAAGCCCTTCTACAGAACCTAAGTAATACATCAGGTCAAGAAATTCACTGCCTTTTATGAAAACCAAAGGCTTACTATAGCAATCAGAGCCCACTCCGGGTACCTAACCTTAGTCACATAATTCTAGTCCACATCCCCATTACCCTCGCTTTAAGATCCATTTTAACATTATCCCTCATCATTTGAAAACCTAGAGGGTGGAGAAGGCATTTTAAAAGCTGACTTTGCAGAGCTTCTCAATTCACCGGATTACAGAAGGCATCATATCATATACAGCACTGCTACACTGCAAAGAAGGTCCTTCACCCTATATTGCGATCTTCACCATGACTGACAAACTCGGCCTTCAGTTATAATATAGCCACCAAAACAGATCATACCAACATAAAGTAATCTGCATATCTTTTCTGATGATGCTAGCAGCCAATTTAAAAATGAATTTACACTCAATACCATTTTGCAGCAAGCAAAAATATGTCCAAACCCTGAATGTGGTGGAACTTCTTCCTAGATCACATGGGTGATACAACAGGCCAGAAGTGGCCGCAGTACAAGGGACTTAGTCCCACCCCACTAGCAATAGATCACATATATATACAAGAAAGGTGATAAAAATAATGTATCAAATTTTAGACCAATTTCTCTATTACCATCTTTCTCTAAGATTTTCGAAAAAGTTATATATAAGAGAATAATGGCTCACCTTATTACAAATAATATCCTTTCAAATTGTCAGTTTGGATTTAGGAAGAACACATCAACTATAAATGCAACCTACAAATTAACAAATGATATACTGATGGCCTTAAATAATAAAAGGAAAAGTGGTGGTATATTTTTTGACTTGGAGAAGGCTTTTGATTGTGTGGACCATGGTATATTATTGGTTAAAATGAAATATTATGGTGTAAGCGGTGTGATGTATTCTCTAATTGAGTCATATTTAGAAAATAGATACCAAAGAGTAAAATTTAACAATAAGTTATCAAATTGGGGAAAAATTGATAAAGGAGTTCCTCAAGGATCGATTTTGGGTCCGCTATTGTTTTTGATTTATGTAAATGACTTACCCTCCTTTATACAGTGTTCTGTCCCATCACATACATCAGTTGTGCTATTTGCCGATGATACAAGTGTAATAGTAAATGAATTAAATTTTATGCAGCTGGAAAAAAAA
>NW_019721758.1:1856338-1860748 GCF_002891405.2 Cryptotermes secundus
AACAAGAAATAGTTCAAATTTGCATCTCCCCTCGTCAAATCTAACAGCATTTCAGAAAGGTCCACAGTATTTTGGAATCAAAATTTATAATAGTCTTCCACGCAAAATAAAACAGTTATCCAAAAACAAAAATCGATTCAAGAAAGCACTATTACAATTTCTCCATTTACATTCATTTTATGGTATTGATGAATTTTTTGATTACACGGTTAAGAAGATTGATAATTGATTTTATTGGGATTAAATACTTAATTATTGAAAAGTTAAATTACAAGTTTTATAATTTTAAAATTATGTTTACATAAATATTTTAACATGTATTATATTTTTTGTAATTATTATATTTAATTGTTATATTGGACTATTGTCTATATCCTGAGTCTTACGAACTTGTAAAGGATTTTTGACATGTAAATAAATGAAATGAAATGGGAAAGAGCCAGATGACAATGCACTAAAGCAACTGTATAGCATGTTGTGTGGTAAATACCACAAAACAGTACTTTCTTCTTTATAAAAAAAGCTAAGAATTTTTCTGATGTTGCTAGAGAACCATCTCTTCTTCCATTAAGATTTTCTACAGGCCCACAGTAAACACACTAACAGATGAACTTCGCCAATTCTTGACAGCAAATTCCCAAAATTCTCTTCTAGAACCCACAACGTTCCATTACACAAAGTGCAAAAAACAGTGCAGCTTCACTGTCATAGTAAGTATATTCGTGGTGCTTTCATAGACATGAAACTGTTCTGTGAAAATTTCTGGAAATGAAAACATAACTTTACAATAATGTGCTCAGAAATGTAAGAGCCTTCTAATAAATGAACAATGAAGCTTAATAAACATAACACCGGTTTGAAACAAGTTCTAATGTATGAAGAGAATAAACTTTGCATGTTTACAAAAACCTAACCTCTTCCTGCAAGGGAGCAAATTGTATTCTACATTCAGAGAGCTTTACAAATTTGTCTTCTAATGAGATCCCCCTATCTAAATTACCCATTTTTCCAACAAAAGTACATTAAAAACAAAATGTGATCTACTGAACAAAAAAATTCCCCTTCATTATAAGAGAACTTTTGTTGGGGGGGGGGTTTAACACATGCCAGATATTACAGGCATATATGACACAGTTCTATCTCCCTCCCCTGCCTCACTATGGAAGAACAAAATTCCTTATTCACATAGACAGTTCTGTTAGAATTACAAATTCTCTTTGTTATATCCTGACTACACAAGCATTAGATAATATTGATAACAGCACTCCCAACCTCCCCCACATAAGGTCATGCCTTAAAAAAAGTGTATGCACATCCAACACAATAAACAAAATATGTTTGACTAGTTCAATGAAATGTTAAACAATTATAAGTAATCTTATACACTGAAAGCCTCCTATCCATTGGGTACTCGCAGCTCTTTCCCCAGGGGTAAAAAGCCTGGGCATGAGGCAGACCATTCACCTCTATCTAGTGCCAGGGTCAAAAATGGCCCAGCTATATCTACAATCCTCCATACGTTTTCAAGGCATGCTGGTTAATGGTGCACAAATACAATACTGTTGACTGAGCCATTTATTTGAAGAAGCCTTGAAGAATGCAACAATTATACTTGTGACTCAAAAATGACTTTTACTGTATGAAAATATTTTACGATATGGAACCATTCGCCTGCAGGAACTAAAATAACCATTAAAAGCATCAAATAGGTCAGTTAACATCCTGCCCACGAAATATGGTGCGGCCCATCAAAAATAAGGAGCGCTACACGCTAATCTGTTCATTTATAAGGTGCTTTGCCTTAGAAGAAATACCAATTTTAATGGCTTCGTTCACATGATTTATGTATCACATCACACACCCAAAAATACTTTCATACACCCACAAGGGTCAAACAAAACGTACAAACCCGTGCTGAAAATTTAATAGAAAGTACCAAAGATCTTTAACACATGCGTATTACAAAGTTATTAAAACTTCACATAACATACCACACCGCCAGTATATACGTACAACTGCGGTTATATGACCAGTCATCAAACCAACAAAGATGTTTAGTTTATTATACGGCATGTTTTATTATTCACGATTTTTATCAGCGCAAAAATAGTACACTAACCTGCCAGCATTATAGATAAAAAAACAACTGTGCCCAAATTCTGAACTATATTACCACGCTACTTCAGTATTTTATTTAATACAAATTTGCCTGGTGAAGCCCAATTTTATGCATTATGCCTTCCAAAAATGTTTCAGACCGGCATGGTCCTCCTTGGCCCTACCCTTACGCAACCTTCAGTCACAAAACGCAAATCCAACACATATTCGCCTCTTCAGAGGCACATGCAAAATTAAAATACCTCCTTCGACACTTTATATAACCATTACACGGTTTACTTACTTCAAATACATTGAATAACACACCATGCAAACCAAACCACCATTTTCTTTTATGCATACGATGACGTAGATTTTGTTTCCAATTCAGATAGCAGTAACCGCACTAACGGAATTTCAGCCAAAGATGAGCTTTCAGGTACGAATGTCATCTATGGCGTTTACCAACATAGCCAAACGTAGCTATGACGTTAATTGATCAAAAGAAAAGTAAAAACCTAATGAGAATTTTCTTGTCAGCAGAAGCTTTGCATAAAACGCAACTAACAAAGTATACTGATCCACTCAATTGATAACGTGTTACAGATGAGGTTATGCTGGTACTTTCTTACAGGAATATAGAATGCACCCGGGCTGACTCATGAACACGATGGATTGATATGGGCGATACCACGGAAGTCAATACCACGGATGACTGGGAACATTGAATACGAGTACCACACGTCGTAATCTGCAGTAAACGAGAACGCCCAGAAAGATTTTTTTTTATTATTGCTAGTGGGGTGGGACTACGTCCCTTGTACTCTCTTGTACTGCGGCCACTTCTGGCCTATTGTACCAGCCCCAGGTGATAGGCGAGGGTGATTGTGGAGCAGTTGGTGGAATGAAGATTGGCAGGAGAAACGGAAGTACTCGGAGAAAACCTGCCCCAGCACCAATTTGTCGACCTTGCAGAAGAGTCAAAATTACATGAACTCCTCTTACTTTTCTCTTGCCTTTTGCTGCAGCATCTCTCTGTTAACACCCCCTTCAAAAAGAAATTCTAAAAAGAAAAGAAACATAATTTAAACTTCAATTTGTATATACTAGCAACATTGCCACGTTGCAAACATGCAAATATAGTCCTGTTCTTATTTCATGAAATTTGACTGCACTTTTCACTGGTTGTTACAATGTAAAAATTATTATTGTCACAAGGCACACAGTAAAATTAAACAGTCAAAATATATGCCAAATTACTTACATAACTGGTCATGTAGCATATTCGGTACACCAGTAATCACCTCTGTTTCAACATTATTGATATAAGGTTGCAGTCTAGCTGGACTAATAGCAGTGACACCTACCTCAGATGTTATTAAAAAAAACATTAAAGGAATAATGAATGGGAAATAGATGTCAAACATGTATTAATCCAATTTCTTTATTGAAACTGTCACAACACAGCTATATTAAGGTCAGTGCCAAGTTTGGCTCTGCCAACAACAGGATGCATGAAACGAAAATTAAAAAATGTCTTAATCCTACCACATCCAGATCAGTAGAAACAATGTATTCTACACACTAGCATGCCTGCTGATGCGATAACAATGTTTTTGATAGCTCAAATTATCGGGGATTGAAAGATATGATAAAGAATAATGAATTAAAAGGATGTGTAAAGAAGCAGTCATAGCCTAATATGTCATGTTATCCTGGGATCTGCCCGAGTGGATCAAGGAAAACTACAAGAAATCTGTCACGATAGATGGTCTACAGGTAAAGATTTGAACCTGGGGCCTCCTGAATAAAAAGCATAAGTGCTGCCTAATTAATCACGATATTAAATTTATGCTTCCATGTTTCCATTTCACAGTATACAGCCATCCTCTTATCCCATTCTACAACAAACCTCTGCAGTGCTCATTACACCATGTTAGGTGGGTCCCTTGTCATCACAGCATGGCATATCCTCAGCTCCATGAGGTTAGTGTTTATAGCATAGGTAAATGTCATAAGACCCAACTAACCTTGTGGAAGGCTGAGCATAGAAGCAACATAAGCTTCAAATATTGAGAGGACTTAGCCACATGTACGAGGGGGGACCCAAAAATAACCGGAAACGACCTGTTGTGCGTGCATGCTTTGTTGTTACGAGTTGTGCTGCTAGGTGGTGTTAGCTGGGGGTCTCCCGCGACTGTTAGTGAGCTGGCGTCAGTCTGAGTTAAGTGGTTTGTCTGTGGTGCTCTGTTGTGTGCGTTCCTGTTTCAACCCTTTGGCGATTAGTGAGATGGCCGACCAGAAGGAACAAAG
>NW_019721758.1:1860777-1881263 GCF_002891405.2 Cryptotermes secundus
GCATGTCTTCTGTTGACATGTTACCATATTTGAAATGGGAAAACCACTCGTAGACCTGTGATTTCCCCAAAGCATCATCATTAAAGGCTTGCCGAAGCATCCCAACAGTCTCGGCTGCAGTTTTCCCTAACAGAAAGAAAAATTTCACGCACACTCTTTGTTCCTTCTGGTCGGCCATCTCACTAATCGCCAAAGGGTTGAAACAGGAACGCACACAACAGAGCACCACAGACAAACCACTTAACTCAGACTGACGCCAGCTCACTAACAGTCGCGAAACACCACCTAGCAGCACAACTCGTAACTACAAAGCATGTGCGTGCAACAGGTCGTTTCCGGTTAGTTTTGGGTCCCCCTTCGTATATGCAATAGAGAAAAATTTGAGAAAATGAACTTCAAATATTCTTTTACATATAGTCTGCTTCTCATAGGAATATAATTTTTCATGCATCAATTCCTTGACAACCTTTCTACAAGTACATTTAACTCTGAGAATTTGTATGTCACTTGTGGAAAGACTGTCCCATGTGGCTGTTAGGGGAACAATTCCACACATGTAGGTTACCGATACAATGAGACAGTCACATTCACATACAACTGCTGATTTGTGAGAGGCTAGCATTTGTACATGCTTCAGTTGCTATGATGTCACTCCATCATTCCATATTTTCCATCTCCCCATTCACAGCGTAGGCCAAGCCACTTTTTTCACAACAATTAGGGGTGCAACTATATAATTTTAGGTAATAATTGATTGATTTAAATTTGATTTTATGTTAATATATTCTCTTTACAGTTACAAATATATACATATAGAAAATTATCAGTAGTATACATGTAACGAAATACATGAAATGTCTTTCAATAAAACTAGGATATTTACAAGATCTGGTTTTATAACAGTAAAATTCTTAAAATAATGCAACTCATTCTGAGTGCTCTGTCAGTTCACAATTCTGTACCAACAAATCCTTTCTTGTGACTCACTAACATCTTCACAGCCTGAATTGTCAGTTATTTCATTAAAAACACACACTGAAGGACACTTTAAATGCAAGTAGTGTGTTCTGAATGTTCTATGATCAGTTCATCAGACAATATGTAACAATGCAGCCAACTTATAACTGAATTTCTTACATAGTAATATTACTATCTGTTGCTGCCATAAACAACAACCAAACCATTAGTAACTTTGCTACAGTACGAACATACTTTAAGTACTAAACTTCAGTCAGGTTCTAGTAGCTGCTCATATATTATACATTAATCCTGAGGTTTATCCTAGGGAAGGAGCAACACCAAACATTATAAATTACTTTATATAACAAACATACGTAAAGTAAACAGTGCTATAACTTTTTCCATTTTCCTGTGTCTTATTTTACACATGAGCTTTAGAGCTAAGGCTGGCTCAAGCATAAATCCTAACCCAGGTGATGAGAAATTCCACTCAATCCCACACCCAAAATATAAAACAGGCCATTTCCTCAAACCCTCACCAAAATTAATTACACAAAATTCCCAGACACTGTGAACAAAACCATCATTGTGTCATAAGCACAAGAGACCACTGTAGATCACGGTGCAAGGGCCAAGAAGGCCTACCCCTCATACATTCATTCATCATTGTGTTATAATTCTTGAAAGTCCCTCCTCCCCCATAATATGTTCAGATTACTGCCAATTAATGATCACAATGCGAACAAATGACTAGTAGAAATTAACTTTCATTAAAAAGAGTTAAAAAATGTGGCACTCCAAGCAGATACTTTGTTCACTTTTGCTGCCATGCTGGACCTGCCCAGAGCAAATTGTTCAATTCAAGTTATAACTTCTCATTATATACTATAGGAGTTTCCTATTAACATTTTCAAATAACAAATGAACAATGTGCTCATTCTTGTAGAGTACCTCTCTATAGTCATGTACATACAAATAACAATGAACAGGATGGCTAATAACCATTTCTTCCAGCTAGCATCTGAAACATTCTTCAGACTGAGTTACATGACCCACACATTGCAGCCTAGTCATCTTATCTAGTGAAACTACATTACAAGCACATTCTGAGAATTTTAAAAAGTATATATACATTGCAGACTAGTCATCTTATCAAGTGAAACAAATTCTGTATTAGAAATATATTTTGAGAATTTTAAACAGTATAATTATAGTAGTAGGCCTACCTGATATTTGAAATAGGTCAAGATGAGTCGAAATACCACCTTTCCTCCTTTTGAAACATTCCAAAACCATGCCAATGTTTTTAGAGTTATCTAAAATGATGTTAATTCTACAGTTCTTTCTTTCTTTTTCATTACAGGCAGAAAGTTGCAACATAATGTAAAAATTACACAAAGTGCAAACAGAATTATGCAGGAGTCCTTCTCTCTGTAAAAAACAGACTAACCACAGATGTCAGAAGTGTTCTAATCTGGGTAAGAGAAGACACCCCCCCCCCTCCTTCACTTCCAATGCCCTGAGCATAGTTAGTTAGTTAGTTAGTTAGTTATTTAGAGAGGGTGGGTTTCCCCATGCACTGTGACCAGTTTGATCTATTGTGCTTCCCTCTATGATATTCTACCAGTCTCTATACCCTACCGATAAATGGTGCGTACCATCAGTCCCGCTGAGCAAGCAAGTTCAGCCACTTGCTTAGCGGTATCTATAATGCTTCCCCCATCTATCAGAGGCCTTAGAGACTACTGTTGGGCGGCAAACGTCCTGGAATTTGGCTCAGTGATCCCCTTTGGGGATATGAGGTTCTTTTACGTGCCGTAAAGTTACGACACGGGACACACAGCTTAAAGTCCCTCCCGGAGGACTTGTTCCCTGAATTTTTCCGCCCTTAAAATTTCGATGACCTCCACCGGGTATTTGAACCCGCGTACCACGAGTCATGAGGTGGGAACGTTACCTCTAGACTACGGAGGCAGCTATGCCCTGAGCATAACTACGTAATTCATTTCCAACAGAGAACAGGGTGTTCAAAAGGGTATGGTTGACAAAACCAACTCCATATTTTCAGAGTGACATCTGATAACATAACCTTTATGACACATAAAACAGATTATTTTATTTCCACATAGTCGTGTGATTTACGAACTGTCATATCACAGTCTTCTCTATTTCAGCATAAGATATCTAGGACATCCTGCTTCTATTCTGTTTCACAATGGTAGAATTATGCTGCCCATTTATTACACTGAAGTACTACCAGACAAGTTAACTAATAATGGCAATCCAGGCATATTATCCCCTTCACTGAGTTGAGCAAAGACCCAATTATCATAGGTCAAAAATCTATTTTTAGGTCCAAAAAGGATGTGTTAATGAAAGTCACTTCAGACAAACTCTGTGTGATATGGTTTTTAGCAATATCTTTATGGCATTATTTCCTACATTATGAACAGCATGATATACACATAATTACATAAGACTGGTTATAAGCAGGCTGCAATATGCATTTCAACAACAATCATTGAGTTTTAAAGGATCAGTTAGTCCTTAGAATTGTCATGATCAGATGTCTCTGTAACAGATTAATTTCTATCAGGAGAATATAAAGACCACTTAGATATAGGTAGGAAACCATTCAGTTCTTTCTTCCATGATGTAATGGAAGAACAGTGATTAATATGTTGCCTTGAATGATGCTGAGAAATTCTGTGATGCTTTGTTTGCTGAAAGTTGACAGAAATAGTGACAGGATGAAGCACCACTGAGCCTGACACTGATGAAGTGTTTCCATTCTGAAGACCATTAACATGAGGCCCAAATTCAATTTCTGCCAAATAAGGAGCTAGAACTTCAGCATCTAATGTTAATGGTATGTAGAATGAGCCTTTTGAATGTAAAGCGAATATAGGAACTCCATACGAAGAATTAGTCAATGATCTAAGGGGCTGTGGAGGAGTGTGGGCAGGATCTGGAGAAGGGGTGGGTGGGGGATACTTTGAAATAGGAGGGGAAGGTGGAGAAGATGGGATGGAACAGGTTTCACTGTCACGACGTTTCAGATTTGTCACCGAAGACAGTGTAAGTGTACCAGTTCCTGGCATTAGTTCATGCACTGCTTCAAATGAGTAGCGCTTCCTTTTAACACCCACACCATTGTTATTCACTGGAAAGCCACTCATAGGCGTTGACACTTCATCATGATATCCATTATTGTTACCTTCAACATGATGCTCTGCTGTAAATCGCTGTTTAATATTATTCTTGAATTTATACAAGGCTGCAGTTGAACCACCTCCATTTATTCCATTCTGCTCTGGACTGAAATTAGTAGTGCCCATTCCAGAGGAATACTGGAGACTTGATACTGGGTGCAGAGGAGAAGGTGACGGTTGCAACAGCTGATGAGAAACCATTACTGAGGTTGTCTGTGGTATTCTGGTTACTACAGTTGTTGTATGGCTTGCTTGGAGTGATGGTATGTTTGAACATGTTAGCATTTCTCTTAATTGGCTTGGTCCATTAAGGTTTACAACACTATCTTCACAGCAACTGTCATCACCAACTTCTGTAAGCAAAATAATTTTCATTAACAGCTGATGACATGAAATTAACACCTGTATGTCAGATTTTCACCATTTTCAGAAATCAACTGTGGAAGTATGTAGCAAAAAGTAGCATATGGTGCAAACTGTTACATTATTTTCTGCATTGTTCTGTCTAACAAACTCCAATGTGGTTTTGGTTATGAAACTGAAATACCACTCCTGATTTAGTCAAAGTATGATGACTGTTCTTAGCATTATAAAAAACATCAACCTTCTAAGATTCCAAACCCCACTTGGCATTCAGATTTTCAAGTGGTAGTTTTAATCTCTAGCTGTATTATTCAAGAAAAAATATGTGTATCCTTTCTTGACTTCTGATTCTCAATAAAATAAAATTCATGTAACAGAGTAACGACCACTTCATGCACTGAAACATATTATAAATTTTCATCAGAATTTTATAGATTTATTTGTGCTACATTAATGTTATTATTTTAAAAATTTGCTGCAAAATGATAAACTTTACAATATGAATACTTATATACAAAAAGAATGTACCTTCCTTTGATGACTAACCAAGCTATAGTCAGAGCTCCACACTATATTCCATATTTGTTCCAAATTACAATTCATATATTGCTGTGTTGGCTGTGGGCCTAAATTTTCATTCACAAAAGGCACATTTTCATTATACCACACTGAACTTGACTGGAGGAGAGGTGTTTGTTTTGTTGCATAGATCACACCACACACATTTAACACTACTGCACTCAGTTACAATTTGGTTTTGGTGTGCCACAGCTCAGAGTATGGCACAACACAAACTACAGTCATGTTTCTTGCAACTACACACTTTCTTCAGTTGCTTTTTCATTTGGCACACATGACAATGATGCTCTTTTCCTTTATACAGCCCATGCAAGAAATGTTCTACTCGCAGTTAGCTCATTTCAGTCACTGACATACAGGGTTGACCCTCTGGCACACCATGCACTTCAACGGTCTCTTCATGGGCTAGAACAACAAGATCCCCAACTAGCTGTTCCATAATTTCACATCTGTAATACTTCTCCAACAAGATCTGTGTGCAGTGTGTGAATTCAGAATGCTGAGGTCTAACAGATGGAAGAAGATTTCTATTTTTTTGGCCACTTCCAAGTTGTTTTGCTTTTGCTACAGATATTCACCAACCTGTCCCTCAGGTCAACATAATTCATATGGGTATCATGGTCTTCAACGACCAGGAGCTACACAATTTTTCCACCTTCCTTGAAGCTACCCTCCAAAGAAGGAATGTGTGCAAACAGGAAAAGATATTTACTATTTGTCTGTTCTACCAACACACAGCCCTTAGGTTTCCTCATATTCTGGATCCAACGTATCCTCTTTCCTCTGCAATTATTCAGCATATTCTTTCCGTTGTGATGAACCGTAACACATGCTGCTTTTGTGTGCGCCAGGTCCTTCTGTTTTCCAAGGTGACCACTCATGTCATATGTGTACCCATATCTGTCACAAAGTCAAATCTGTTTATGTTTTTTGGAATGTACAGAGACACAACTTTCATCATGAATTTCATCATTGCTTAATCCACTGCCATATATACTGTTGGATGGTACAGATCTTAAAATTTTGAATCTAGGGCATCAAATGTTCCTCTGATTTTCCGTAATGTCATAATCATGATCTCTTCTGTCTTGATGATTTCTAATTGTCCGTGAAATGCAAATATTTTAGAATCTTATGCGAAAGCTCATATGGCATTGTACTGGAATAAAAAGGAATATGATGAGAGTTTCATCTTTCATTCAACACAGTTTCATATTAGGCCTGTGGTCATTACCTGCTTTAACTATAGTTAAGAAAAAATGTACATACATCCTTCATTCTCATTTCCCGTGAATCAAAAAAGTCTGATCTGTTTCTTGCTTGGGCATCATGCTGTATATAGCAGTTGCTCTCTCATACAAAAACTGGAATGGCTTTAAAATACAGAAGAAGAAATTGTGAGGTTATGAACTCTCAGAAATACTGGATGTAGCAATTATGTTTGGCCAATTTTGTTCTCCCACAAAGTGAAGCACATTTGCTGTCTCAGAGGGAAATTTATGGATCACTTTAAATCCCTATCTTTTCTTTCAGAAGACGCTGGATCTTCGAGTGGTGTATCACTCACTTCTTCTGAGTCGCATGCTGTTCATCAACATCATCCTGTGCACATGCTAAATCAGATAATAACCATGTGTACTTCGACACTCCTGCTATACTGACTGCAGTTCACAGCTCTACTGAAAGTATAAGTGTGGCAACGAAATCAACATAAAATGGAAACGAATCTGCTACAGCACACTACAATATAATTCTAACCAAAAACTTTACATACTTCCCTTTCCATATTTTTCTTCTGCTACATGTATATTTCCAGGTCTGAACAGCATTCTTAGGCTTCTAGATGCTGGAAAGGGACAGGGAAGAAATGTTTCTTCTGGTTGAGTTCTTAGTACATTTCTGCTAGTGTTCAGGACAGATGCTTATAAGGGAAAATAATATTAAACTGTAGCATCCTGTTGAACTCTGTAGATCTGACTCTGCACTCCACTTTTCTGCCCTTTATGTGCAAATGTCTGTTAGGACAAAAAATGTAGGGCCAATAAGACGACAGAATATTAACCGACGTTGCATTTAGGCAGCAAAAAAGCGGAACACAAAATCAGATCGCAGGAAAATAATTCTGATACATGGGCTATTTATATAATGATGCTGCAAACCCGGGTAAAGTAAAATGGCATGATTCATTTGGGTTAAACAGTTACACATGCAGCTAGAGGGGCTCCTCAATAAAATCAGATGTGACTGTTAATATATCAGAAGTTTTGCTGCTTGACATGATGCTTGGGTGTTGATATTGTGACATGATATCTGAAAACCGGAATAGCAGACCCAGAAAAGTTGTCTGGTGCTAGAAAACGGCAGGCAAACACGTTTACATGGCAACCAAAACACACTCCCACATTAACAATACCAAAGCCATTACTAGGCAAAAGCCCACTTAACACATCTCTCAACATTGGAGGAATACTTGGAAGCAGTATTCTCTGTTCGGTCTGCACTGAGACTGTGTAATGAGAATCGGTCAGAGGAAGCAGTTAGCAGTGTAGTTCGTGGCTGGCTGTGAAAAATCTCCACTGTCAGCAGACTTAACAAAGCAATGCCTAGTGAAGACATTATAAACTGAGAAAACTTAGTAATCACTCTAGTGACTTGTAGTGTGTGTACATTAGTGAGAGTGTTATACTTATTTGTAGTTATGAGTCATGACAGTTCGATAAATCCAAACCCCCTGTCTAGTCACTAACATTAATTGCAATATTACTGTATTATTGTATAGATACTATGTATTCTAACTTGATTTGTTCCATATCCTATGGTGTCTCACCTGTACTGGATTTACGGAAGGTAAATAAATTCAATTCAATTCAATTCAATTCAATATGCTAGTCATTTATCCTTAAAAGTTATTGAAAGAGATTCACAAGAGAAATGCAACAATATTCTAGGGGAAGGAAGCTACAGTTTATTGACATTTTTATTTACATACTATTTTAAACAAGGTAAGATATTCAGGAAGGGAAATTCTTTCTCTCAGTGTTTCAAACGTGAGTACATGGTTGTGAATCCAAATTACTATCAATATAATTTCGTGGTTTCTTTGTAATAAATATTGGGTTACAGGATATCTGGACAATAAACTTGTACAGCTTAATACCTGCTGAAGGAAGAGCAATAACAGCCTGGGCTGGAACAGTAGGAATGTCACTGGCTATTCCGGAATCCTTGTTCTCTGTTCGTCCAGAATCACTACAGGAACCAGAATTAGGGGAACCTGAACTGAGGCCAGACGATCCAGAAGGAATGGTACTACCATGACGATTGCTGTAGCCACCACTCCCACTGCTATTGGATGATGTGCTTGTTGTTTCACCATGATGTGCCCGAGGAAAATTCAACCGGTCACCTATGAACGGGCAATTTAGTAGAATCATATATACACACGTTCTTTTTTATAATGTACTTGCTGTTTCATATTTACATATATGTGGAAAATTTAATAGCATCTACAAAAGAGGAACACAACTGAATCACAAAGTTATATTCCTTATGTTTAATTCTTCCACATGTTGTTGACTCTACAGGCTTCTGCCTGGCAAAGGTAAAGGAAACAATTTCTGACTCATATTCTGTCAGTATTAGCTGGTGAATTTGATTTGTGTAAACAACACAGCAGGCCATGAATAAACACGGAAATACTAAGAATCTCCTTTCGCAAGATAAACAGGCAGCACAGGATCAGCCACCTCCAAGAATAACAATAGGAGAAGTGACACGAACCTGTATGGTTTATAAATTTTAAGCGTTCATTCATTTCCTTTATTTTCCATATATCCATACAGGCAAAAATCCTAGGATGTGGAAATAGTCCATTTGATTATAGATGTATACATGTAATAGATTACATAAGTCACACAACTAAAATAACACACACACACACCAGTTAACTAACATAGGCAATATAANTTGAACACTGTGTACATTGTGCATTTAAGACATTATATGTGTATGTATATAATTTAACACCTATTGTAATAGTAGTTTCCCGAAAAAGTATTGATGCCCTCTGAGGATGATCCGTATGGATCGAAACATGTAAGGGTGATGAGTCTTCAAATGATAAAACTTAAATAGTCACATTAGACGGTGTTATTTTTGTCTTTGTCTTTGTATTAGCCAGTATTCCTAATTCCATCTCCCACCCAACCCCCAAAGGGAATCTACTGAAATGTGTAACACTCAGAAACAGTCGAAGATGGATTAAATACTTTCTTAACAGAGCCACCCACACCTACCAGGTACCTAATAAGTACATAAATCCAAGGACCATTTTAGACATTTACCTTAAAGAAGGTAATTGTGAGATTTACCCAAATGTTGGATTCAGTTACAAAGCAGCATGGCTCAAGCATAAAAATCAATAATATACATTACATATGACTGTAAAGCATAAGACAAAGAATAATGATAGAGACGATAGCCTGAAATTCCCCACATTCAATATATCTACAACTCATGAACTTTAGATCTTCAGATAGGAGATCAATCATTGTCAATTACTTTTTCAGTCACTTGCATTATATATTCTGGGAATTCAGTATAACTCTTTCTACCAGTAATTTCTGTTACCCACATTAATACCTTGTTTCTTTATCTCACTAAGTGTACTACCAAACTTAGAACTTAATTCAATTAATTTAATGTATGCATATATTTACAAAAAAGGGCATTATGTTTTCTAAGCACCATTCACAAAGTGAATTTTTCTTGCTGCTTTATCATTAATACAAAAAATATACACAAGAGAGGCTGCAAAATGTAAGATGAACATCACATTTCCATTTGGCAACCTTGCATTATGGCACTTGGTCTTACAATTCACATTACTGGGTGGTATGGTTGCTATGTTAGTTTTTATGTGTCTCAGAACCTGTTCTATACAAGGACTCTCTGATTCCACTCACAACCAACTGGTTTCTACCAACTGAAACTTCATGGTTATTGTCCACAGATCAACTTGACAAATCTCTGATTATTAAATATATAACTTATTCTTAACTTTGGTTACAATGAGCTTACTGCTTAATTTTGAAAAAGCATTAGATAGTTTAAGACAACATAATAAACGGCCAAGTACTGAAAAATAAAACAAAATCTTAAAAACAGATTATACATTTTTTGTACTAAGAACATATGTGGTAAACTGAACTCATTATGGGGGAGGTCATGTCCATTCACATCTTTCTTCTCTGTAACTTCTAAACATATTCTGAATTAAGATGTATCGGGGTGTACACTAAAAGTTGTCACGTGGATTTTATTATACGTGTATGTTCAGATTAGTGGTAACAGTCATGATTATATGTAACTTCTCTGTTAATACAGTGCAAGTAGATAATCAATCAATAAAATGGCCCTTGTAGGTTTCAAATTGTGAACGTTCACAAGGTAATATGGCTGATCTATACTGATCATGCATTGCACTTTTACAATGACATATGTGCAGCCCAACTGGCTCAGCACTGCAACATTAAAGAGCTAAATGCCTTTCCTCCAAGACAACATACAGAAGCTGGAGCAGTAGAAGATTCATGTCCTTCTATATAGATATGTATTATGCTTTCCTGTTGAGAGTTATTTATAAACATCAACCCTAGGAGGGTCATTGCTAGTCTGAAAAGAACAAGTTTCATTCCATAATCATGCGATTCACTCATACATGGCTTTGTCAGCTGTGACACAGCTGCAACAGGAGGAAGATAAATTAAATGTCATACTAAATAAATACAGCAATACCTCCCATAGTCCTGCTTTGATCAGTCCGGATTCACTATAGTCCGGTTTGAAACTTTAATTTATATACTAATTACACCTTTTTCTTCTTCTTTGTGCAAGTGATCCAACTGCTGGTGACTGAGACTAATAAGTACTACAAGTACAACCACTATTTAGGCATACTTAACAATAACAGATGGTCATGATTTCATCACATGATTGTAAAAGAGACGCAGGCCCTTCTGGCTATAATACTCATATAATAGTTAGTACATGATGTCAGAAATATAATGAATGATTATTAATCCACTCCTGAACAGCTGCACACACAATTTTATGGCAACATTATGAAATGCAACAGAACTGAAATGCCTACATTTCTGCAGTAATATGAATCAACAAGACAAGATTTACAAGAAGTTCTGGTTAGAACTAATCACTCACTTTCCTTTGTTAAAAAACACATCACACAGAAAACAACTTGTCCAACAATTCTTCTATTGGTGCGTGTGTATTCATTGCTGCAGTAATGTTTCTACTGAGTCACTGCCTAGCAATAATAGGGGGATATATATATAGACACACAGACTGACGGGATGGATTTATGAAGTATGAAGTTCAGATGGGCTCAGGTGCCATGATATACTTACCAAGTTCCAAAAAGATTGGTTCAGGCATTCAAATGTTAATAGGGGGAGGATTCAGAGATACATTGACTGCATGGTGATCTCATAAGCCTACTTCACTTTTACAAAGAAAGGAAAATAGGCTAATAAGAACTACTGACAGACTTAAAAAGAACTAAGCTCTATCTGAAGTCCACAGTGAGGCCTATGTTAAATTTTGAAGTTCATCTTTAACCTCTGGCCATGGATGAAGTCACTGTGCTCTTCAAAGCGGATGTTATTTTCAAGTAATACGTTCCGATGAAATGTAAGGACTTCAGCATAAAGATTTAAGAGTCATGCTACAGCCCTAACTTTCTTATGTAATGAATGCACATTTGAGAAATGCAACTACTATCCTAGTGAAAATCTAACTAGGAGAGCAGATTGGGAGGCCACAAAACTACAATTTCTTTCCTCTTATAACCTACAAGCAAGAGCTAGAAAATGGTGTGGAACTGGCAGAGAAAATGGTAACAGGATACTAGGGTCTTTGACAATAAAACACTAAAACTGAAACAGAATGACATATGTGCTAGGATGAGAGGTAAATGATAACAATGCTCTGGAAAGACAAGCAATATATTTTGTGACATGTTGACCCCTACCTCCCCAGCGGTACGTGGCGGTAACGTAACGCTCGCGTTCTTACGGTAATAGGCGAGTTCCCGCCCCGCCACTCCCCTCCGCGGTGACGTCACCGAGGGATATCGCGGTCGCTAGGCAACGCGAGTCAACAGCGGCGACGTTACGATAGTAACAGCGGTTACCTCCGCTAGCGTTACATAGCAACACAGCGCCAGGCAAAGAGGGTGCCTATTACGCGGCCGTTTTCCGTATGGTCCGATCGAGGCTACATGAGGCGCAGCGAAGGCTATTCAAAGTCAGTTCTAATGTGGCTACCAGCGAGTTGTACTGTAACAGTCGCCGAGTCAAGACGTAAAGTCAGCCAGTCAGTTGTATTCTGGTATTTGGAGTGTACTAATTGTGATACTGCAGATAGCAGTAATCGTAAATCTGTAATTTGGGTGATTGTGAGAGCGGATGTGAAATAAAATTCGCTACATCGAATACATCGAGAATTTATTTGTCGCGATATACGCCCGATACGCGACAATATGTTGACAAATAAGACAATCAGCCCATGGGCTATATCAACAAAGGGGACAAAATGACTAATAATTATTCAATTAATCTGAGAGCGTGGAAATGAACATAAAATAATATTTCCATCAATTAGATCTAACTGTATTTAACCCTTACAACATTTTATCATCCTGTGGTAGCACAGGTGACAGTCAAAATGTCATCAGACTTTGTAGGGACCCATGCTTTTTTTATATTTCCATTGAAAGGTATTCTTAACCACCGCTCAGTCATGCTATGGGAAGGAAAACATTTAGATAAATGTAATTGCTGTAGATTTAGTTTACACATAACACTTTTTTAAATTTTAGGTTCTCACTACATTGTGTCCCATCCAAGAAAATTAAGTCATAACATGGCACTTTGTTTTATTTCAGTATTCTTCAGTCTCTTTCTGAAAGAACAACTTCTGTACTAGTAAGAGACATCATTACAGAATTCAGAAGTGTATTTCCTTTCAAATACAGAGTGTACAGTTTATTGTTAGACTGGTTCCTGCAGCTGACATGGAATTCTTCTTGCACAGACTCTGTCAAAGCCAATAATTTTAGCTTATATTTCTGCTGTAGCTTAACTTGCCTTATTTTATACAAGATCCTCAAAGTGACAACCCTGCACTTCTAAGCATGCTTCATATAGTGGTAATATTTCTTAGAGACACACTGAAGCTGCTGTATAGGAAAAGCAGAAATTTCATGCATAACATTTCCTTGAAGTTCCTCCAGAGAGCACAGGTAGTTTACACAAACAATTTCCTTGTGGGGCCACAATCCTCGACCTACAACTTAACTGCCAAAGATATTGTGCCTAATGCAGCCATAGAATTGTGTATTATATGTGCCACTGCATAGGCTTCCATTAAATGCCTGTATGACTGTACAATTTTCCATCATCAATTAATCAAAGGATGACAGAATCAATTTAACGTAAAGGTCAGAATTCATATTTTTTTTAACAAAAGTACATAGCACTATTTATCCTCTGCACACTAACCGCATGCCAAACCTAAACTTTTAAAACATTTGTAACACTTCATGAACAGCACGAGGATCTTCTGTGTCCCAATGTCCATCATTTTTGCTGTCTACCTAAGCACTTAAACTGAACAACATCCCATCAAACTAAATTGTAAGTTCTGGATCAAGAAGTTCACTGAATACCAACATCTGAAACCACCTACAGCACTGAAAAATATGGGGACAAAAGACTATACATTGCTGTAGTTTTTCAAGGCCAAAATATCAGCAACTTTGTACCAATGTGAGCTGTACGTTTTGCAAACCCACAATGAAGAGCCAAAAGACATAATGGCATCTTCAGACTTACTTCTAATAAAGTACCAACACCATCCAGTTTTTCTTCAGTCAGCATCTGTTTCTTTTTGTTTTCCTTCTTGTCCCTCAACAATCCTGTAGTAATTTCATTATGATATAGTGAATCACTGCTTTACACATGGCACTGTGTTGTCAGAATACTTCCTATGAAACTTCCTATTACACATACATTTCCTCCATGGAAAACTTCATACAGAGGTGTGATATTTGTCAATACTCCAATAGACAACCACTTCGGAAAGTTTGTGGACCCTGAAAATGGCCGTTCGTTCCACTGCGGTAGATAGTTTTATGGCCGTTTGGCAGGTCTGTCTGGCCGGTGAAGTAGGGCTGTGTGCACCGGTAGAAATAGATGTTGGCTATGGTGTGTTGGCTAATGTTGTGGCAGCTGAGTTAGTTGTCTGGTCGCAGTGTGGCAGTTGCCAGAAGTTGCCTGGTCACTGAGCGTGGTTGCTGGAAGACATCTGGTCGCGGAGCGCGGTTGCTGGAGTGGCGGCAGCTGCACCAGTTGCCCGGTGTGTTGGGCATGACCGCTGGAGAGCCGAGGCAGCCGTCCCTGACACAGTGAAGAGTCGATGACTCCAAAGACCGATCGCTCTGGACTAAATGTGATGGCTGACTGGCTGATGTGGTCACCGATGATTGCAAGCTTTGGGCTCTGCCTTTTATACCATGCTTGATGGAGGATGCTGATTGCCTAGCGTACGTTATGAATTAATGTGAGCTATCGAGCACTGTTTAAATACGAGTGCAGCCAGCGATGTGATTGGTTAGAGCACGTGATGATCTGCAAGTTGGTGCTGTATAAATATGAGAGCTGACAGCAATGCGCTATTGACTTAGGAGTGAGTGTTGTCCGTTGATGGGCGAAACAGCATGATAGTATGTGGGATGTTCCCACAGAGGTTCTGCATATAAGTAATTTACGTTCAACACTATATTTCAGAACAATGCAAACTGTACTTGTTTGTGTCTCAAGGACAACTAATCATGCTATAACATGCAGCACTACTGAGATAAGCAAGCAAGCAAGCAAGCACTGGGTGTCTACGTGATGGTTCAGTGGCCAGCAGTGGACAGTCAAAGACAAACAAATTTTGAGCCACCTGGTATAAGGATAAGCCAGATTTCGTGTACATTTCATTAGAGTATTTATCAGAAATATTTCCAAAGATACACATATCTTTTCAGTACTAATAGCATTACCATTCAAAACACAAAATTTAGAATTTGGCTGCCAGCTCCCATGACTTAAGTCCCAAAAAATCCATGACCTATAAGTTAAAAAATATCAATGTATCTTGTTAAACATTTCTCCAAATTAGTCGCTGATGGATGGAAATTATTTTCTTGTGCTTGAAAATCAGGACTAGGATTCGTTCTTCAGCTCACCTCTGAGGATCTTGTCACAATGTTTCTGAAGATGGTTGATAAGTTGAACACAGAGTGGGTCACCAGCAAAGAAGCCCTCAACTTCAACGAGAAAATGCATTGCCTCTGATAGACACTCTTGATACCCAAGTCGATAATGCTCAATTATTATGGGCCCTCCAGTTGGATGCTGTTCATTTCCATCTTCGCAGTTCTGTTGCTGTGCTAGTTCACATGTGTCTGCAAGATGCAATAATACCAATATACCAAAAAGAAAACAGGCTGATACTGCATGATGATATGAATTTTGAGTCTTTCTTGGTCAGTAAGCTTGCTGTTATCTGGTATTAAAAAAAGGACCATGTTTATAAAGTTATTCAAAAACAAATCTGTGGTGCACACATATTCATCTCCCATACAGTAGTTCTCCTAGCCACCACTAGCAGTATTACCTGCCATCCTCCCTCACTCAGATGCCATTAGAGTATAGGCTGGTTGAATCTGTAACTGCTTTACTGTATATGCATTAGAAATCCTTCAACTATCAACCTCTGTCATGTAACAAGACTCACACAAAAATTCTATAGCACAAATGTGTTGTTTTGTCTATGTATAGTGTGCCTGGGTTTCTGTAACAGTATGTCTCACGTAACCAGCAAATCTCATTCCCCACAGATGCCGCACGAGGCGTTTACTGCAATTATGTGCTTCACATCATTAAACTATATTCCTTTGAAGAGTATACAGGAAATGTCAACAAAATATAGATCCTCACTAATTAATATCAAATATTCTAAAACAAAAATTGCATCTTTTTTTCCAGATTATTCATTCCTGAAAATGCGATGATTTCTAGACAACCAAGTCATCATCTGTGAAGTTTATGTATGTATTATGGGTAGGCATGACTAGAAAAAATCTGCCTAAGTTCATACTAGTTCAAAAGCTCATTGTTATGAATATATACAGTTTTCTTTTTTCTAGAGCTATGCAATGGTGTACCATCTGAATGTCTTTTCTATCAAAAGGAACTTAAAATTATAAAAACTGAAATGTGTGACTACAAGCGTGATGGAATATCAGAGTTTTACATAAAGATAAGCAATTTATTAGTACTATTTTTGTGAAAAACACAAAACACGGTCTTCCTTCCACTATTAATCACATCTAGTGATCCTGCTTGTAATCTAGAAAAGAAGAATATAAGACTGATTAACTCTCAATACCAAAACTACTTTCTTCAAATGACCTTTTGATGTGTCACATCTGTTGCAGTCTAAAAACAGAAATGCTATGTTAATTCATTAACAGTGAGTCAATCTCTTTAGCTGCGGTTCCTTTAAGCTCCAAGCCAATCTAATCAGTACAAGACACACAAAGGGTTACAAATTATAGTCACATACTGCAGTCTGTTTAAATTTACATCATAAGATGTGGCCTTTTTGGTAATGACACTGTGTAATCTAGCAGAATGTTACCAGTGTTTTGGGGGAACATACTGCCTTCGTTTTTCAAGCACATGCCAGAAGACCACGTTCTTAACATTCACCACCATGAGAACTTCAGATCTCATAAAATCTGTTTCTTCCATGGTAGTTTGTGAGATTCAACCTTTCTTGTCCTAGAATTGTACCACATGTACGGTAAAGATCTTCTGCTTCCAAGCTCAAAGATCAACACTTACTTAACTTTATGGATATTATCACAGTATATCAGTTTAAAAATCTGAACCATACAAACACGTTCAGTGTCTATAATTTTAAGCTATATTTTGGCAATGAAGAAACATCTTAATTTTAGAAGCTGGTAAATCTGCTTACATCATGAAGCATCATCACGCAGTTTACATACTTGTATACTTACCTATCTGATGGCAAGCATGAGCTTGAAGATGTTTCATGTGTTTAATTGCCATCTCAATTATCTCTGTCTTTTCTACTCTCCCACGTCCTTTCTTGAGGTAGTCTGCAGGGATAAGACGAGACAAGTCAGCCAAACAGTTATTCATGCGGTCCCGTCGACGCTTTTCAATGATACGGTGTGACATTGGATCCTAAAAAATAACAGGAAACACTTTTCAGGAAACGTGGTGATCTAATGCAATTTTCTGTATATCTCTCTTACATATTTTGCAGTGCAGTATCATCAGTTATAAAACAGTAATGTCACAGTAAGTTTTCACCATTTCTCACTGTGCACTGGCAAGCCATACTAAAACAATTCATTAGCAAATTCATAACAAATACAGAAGGTCAGTGAATAACGCAATATATTGAGTTCATAAAAAAATCTAACCAATACTTAGAATTCAAACTGAACTTGCCAACAACTGCTGAAACTGTCAAGATTTTTCTGTTTAAGTTTATTTTGAGAAAAGAAGATTTGGCGGTGAATAAATCAACATTCATGCCAAATGCTCCCTTCACTTATTAATTAAAATATAAAAAAGGGATGTAACACCCCACAGTCCAGTAGAATCAATCAAAGTTTTAGAAGAATGTACTGTGTCCACCTTCAGGGTCAAAAAAAAAATGCCAAGCACATCCATCTGAAATGCTGATGGACTTCTACATGCTTCTACTATGCTACACGGTGCTACATTCCAGAAGAAAGTACTTTTCAGTCACTGCTATGAGAATCTCAGATCCATAATAATAAAAACCAACCTCCAACTAAAATCACTGGTGCAGTTTTGGGAAATGTTATAAATATACTGACTGGCTGCAGCTGATATTTTACGCTGTTTGCTTCAAATATTTGTACATAATAAATGTCAGTAAACTATATTCCAAGAACACATGTAATATTCAAATTACACTAATATCCAAACTAAAATTATTTCTTCTTATTGACTTCAGGCTAGATAAAGATTTATCATCTGGAAACAGTGCATTTATAATGTCTGGTATTACCAGTCACAACCGACCACAATGACTTCCCCCAAGACCAAGAAACACTTCCCTTGAAACAGATATAAAATATAAGTCACGGCAATTACTTTAACACATATTCAACAAATTATGGTGAGGGAAAACTTATGACACATTCTTTGCTTTAGATGCTTCATCTGTGTAGAATAGACAGCAGAAATTGAAAAAGAATTATTATGTATTTTGGTGAAAAACATATGTCTGTGCAGAACTTCCACTACTACAGATTCTCACATGGAATGTTCTAGAAATAATTCCAAAGCTTAATGCCTAATACTAAGAGGTCGCTGGTGTGATATCATCATTCTGAATGTTCATGCTCCAACAGAAGATAAAATTGATGATATAAAGGACAGGTTCTATGAAGAACTAGAACATCTATTTGATAAATTCCCAAAGTACCATATGAAAATTGTTATGAGATTTCAATGCCAAAATGGGTGGGGAAAACATTTCCAAACCAACAACTGCGAATGAGAGTTTAAACGAAATTAGTAATGGTAACAGAGTTAGAGTAGTAAACTTTGCCACATCTACAAATATTACTGTTAGAAGTACGATTTTCCAACATCATAACATTCATAAATTTACTTGTACATCTCCTCATGGGAAGATGCACAATCAAATTGACCATATTTTGATAGATAGGTGATGGGATTCAAGCCTACCTGATGTCTGATCATTCAGGGCAGCAGATTGTGATACTGACCACTACCTGGTAGTGGCAAAGGTGGCAGTGAGTAAAAGAACAATGCACAAGGTTCATATGGAGAGGTTCAATCTCAAGAAATTAAATGGGGTAGAGGGTAAAGAGTAGTATCATGTTGAAATCTCAAGTAGGTTGGCGGCTTTGGAAAACTTGGACACTGAGGTGGATGTTAATAAAACTTGGGAAACTATTAGAGAGAATATAAAAATGTCTGCCAAAGAGAGTCTAGGTTATTATTAACCAAAGAAGCATAAGCCATGGTTCCATGAAGGATGCTCAAAATTATTAGATCAAAGAAAGCAGGCCAAATTGCAATGGTTACAGGATCCAAGCGAGTTAAATGGGGATAATCTGAATAATATAAGATGTGAAACCAGCAGGCATTTCAGGAACAAAAAGAGGGAATATCTGAAGGACAAAATTGATGAGCTTGCAATGAACAGTAAGAACAAGAATATTAGAGACCTGTATAGAGGAATAAATGACTTTATGAGGGGTTACCAGCCTAGCAGTAACTTAGTGAAGGATGAGAATGGTGATCTGCTTGCAGATTCCCACAACATTTTGAATAGGTGGAGGAACTACTTCTCTGTTATTGAATGTACATAGGGTCAGTGATGTTAGGCAGACAGAAATCAATACAGCTGAGCCGTTAATACCTGATCCTAGCCCTTCTGAGGTTGAAAGTGCTATTGAAAAATTGAAACGGTATACATCGCCAGGTAGTGATCAAACTCCGACAGAACTTATTCAAGAAGGAGGTGAAATATTACGTTCTAAGATCCACAATCTAATTATGTCTATTTGGCATAAGGAAAAATTGCCTGATCAGTGGAAGGAGACTATTATTATGTCAGTTCACAAGAAGGGTGACAAAACTGGCTGTTATAATTATTGGGGGATATCACTGCTATCAATTTAATATAAAATTTTATCCAATATTCTTCTCTCAAGGTTAAGTCCATACATAGACGAAATTACTGGGGATCATCAGTGTAGATTTTGATGTAACAGATCAACTAGTGATCAGATCCCTTGCATTTGTCAGCTATTGGAGAAAATATGGGAGTAGAATGACACAGTGCATCTATTCATAGTCTTCAAGAAAATCAATGATTTAGTTAGGAGGGAAGTATTGTACAATATTCTATTAGAGTTTGGGGTACCATGAAACTAGTTAGGTTGATTAAAATGTGTTTAAACGAAACGTATAGCAAAGTCCGTATAGGTAAACATCTGTCTGATAATATTCTTATCCAGAATGGTCTAAAATGAGATGATTTATCGCCACTCCTCTTCAACTTTGATTTAGAATGTGCCATTAGGAATGTCCAGGAAAATCAGGCGGGACTGTAATCAAATGGGACACATCAGCTGCTGGTCTATGCTGATGATGTGAATCTACTTGGTGATAGTACAGATACCATAAAGAAAAAACAGAC
>NW_019721758.1:1882339-1929723 GCF_002891405.2 Cryptotermes secundus
GCCCTTTTGAGGTTGAAAGTGTTATTGCAAAATTGAAACGGTATAAATCGCCAGGTTGTGATCAAATTCCGGCAGAACTTATTCAAGAAGGAGGTGAAATATTACGTTCTAAGATCCACAATCTAATTACGTCTATTTGGCATGAGGAAAAATTGCCTGATCAGTGGAAGGAGACTATTATTATGTCAGTTCACAAGAAGGGTGACAAAACTGGCTGTTATAATTATTGGGGGATATCACTGCTATCAATTTAATATAAAATTTTATCCAATATTCTTCTCTCAAGGTTAAGTCCATACATAGACGAAATTACTGGGGATCATCAGTGTAGATTTTGATGTAACAGATCAACTAGTGATCAGATCCCTTGCATTTGTCAGCTATTGGAGAAAATATGGGAGTAGAATGACACAGTACATCTATTCATAGTCTTCAAGAAAACCTATGATTTAGTTAGGAGGGAAGTATTGTACAATATTATATTAGAGTTTGGGGTACCATGAAACTAGTTAGGTTGATTAAAATGTGTTTAAACGAAACATATAGCAAAGTCCGTATAGGTAAACATCTGTCTGATAATATTCTTATCCAGAATGGTCTAAAATGAGGAGATGATTTATCGCCACTCCTCTTCAACTTTGATTTAGATTGTGCCATTAGGAATGTCCAGGAAAATCAGGCGGGACTGTAATCAAATGGGACACATCAGCTGCTGGTCTATGCTGATGATGTGAATCTACTCAGTGATAATATAGATACCATAAAGAAAAAACAGACTTCAACTGACACAAGTAAGGAGGTTGTTCTAGAAGTAAACACAGAGAAAACTAAGTATATGTGGCTGTCTCATTACCAAAATTCAGGGCAAAATCATGACATAAAGATAGGTAACAGATGTTTTGAAAATGTGGTACAGTTCAGATATTTGGGAATGATTATAACAAATCAAAATTTGATTCAGGAGGAAATTAAGAGGAGACTGAACTCAGGTAATGCTTGCTACCATTCAGTCCAGAACCTTTTGTCTTCTAGTCTGCTAAGAACATAAAAATTAGAATATACAAAACTTTAGGTTTGCATGTGCTTCCATGTGGGTGTGAAACTTGGTCTCTGACATTAAGGGAGGAACATAGACTGAGGTTGTTTGAGAACAGGGTATTGAGGAGAATATTTGGGCTGAAGACAAATGCAGTGACGGGAGGTTGGAGAAAACTGCATAATGAGGAGCTTCATAATTTGTGCTCTTCTCCAAGTGTAATTAGGGTGATCACGTCAAGGATTATGATATGGGCAGGGCATGTAGCACAAATGGGGAGAAGAGGAATTCATACAGGAAAGCCAAAATGAAAGAGACGACTAGGAAGACCAAGGCATAGGTGGGTGGACAATATTAAAATTGATCTAGGAGAGATAGGATGGATGGTATTGATTGGATTGATCTGGCTCAGGATAGGGGCCAGTGAAGGACTCTTGTGAACACGGTAATGAACCTTTGGGTTCCATAAAATGTTGGGAAGTTGTAGAGTTGCTGCACGAGTGGTGGCTTCTCAAGAAGGGCTCAGCTCCATGAGTGAGTGCATGGACACACAAGAAGTGCGCAGAGTGGACAGGGTGAGGGAACTGGCTGAACGGTTCATCCACTCTCTACCAAGAAGAATGTAATGCATGAAAGCAACAAGACCTTCGGAAATCCCTATACACTGCAGTAATTATACCTCGTTATTGAGCATACGCCTTTTGCGTTGCTGATTAATCAGCGGAGATTCTTCGGCTAAAGACTGATCCTCTTCTAAAACTGTTGCGTTGTGTGTCACCATAGCTAAAGGCAGTTAACAAAACCGACGTCTTCCACCTAACAATTGGTCTCTGTCGACTGGTTTGGAACTGAAGTGCTCTAGCTTTATAAATAAAAAGAGCTCAATGGCATTCCTCACGTTGGCTTGTCACGCTTGACGCTCGTGCCCTGGGTGAGTCGACTGACTGCGTCACGTTATTTGCTTGGAGATAATTACAGTGATCTGAATTTTGTGATCCCTATAAGCGTATACAGCACCGTGGTTGCTTCAGTTTCATAAGTAACCGACATCCATTACTTCCCTCTATGAAAAGGGGCATAAGATTATTTTCAACCTCCCATGATCCCATGCGCATGCCAGTGAGGATAATATATTCGCACGTTGTACCATGCAGGTACTAACAATATATTCTTCTCACAATCTGAAATCTGGTATTCCATACTCCAAGGCCATTATAAATATCTGTGNAGGGCATAAGATTATTTTCAACTTCCCATGATCCCATGCGCATGTCAGTGAGGATAATATTCGCACATTGTACCATGCAGGTACTAACAATATATTCTTCCCACAAACTGAAATCTGGTATTCCATACTCCAAGGCCATTATAAATATCTGTGATTAACAGGAACAGTGGTTTTCTAGTATTTAATGACCAGTCCATAAACTTGCGAAGCGTCTGTTTCATCATACAGCTAGAATGAGACATAACAACAGCTTATTTCGAGTCCTAGTCTCCATATGCTCATTTATATTTCCAACCTCGTAATTTTCTCCAATGTGATCTAATTTCATTCCTAATAAATTATATATAGGTAAACGGTAGTGATATGTGTTGAATACTAGTTCTGAGAATATAAAAAATCAAGTTTACATAATTTCGGAATTTTCAGTAAACTTCAGTGTTTCTTGTAAACTAAAGGGACTTAAGTTTATAAAAGTTTAAATACGTGTACTTCATATATTTTTAAAATATACAAAATTTATTTATTTCGAATAATGAAATTATTAACAAATAGAAAGCGTTTTGAAAAATAAAGTTTCTGAAAACTTAAGAAATTTAAAACGTCGTCTTCGGCGGTGGCGGTGGTGGTACACGCTGTAGTGAGATAAATGCAGCAGCAGTATGATTCTCTAGGTCAACAGCCTTATTGTCACCTGAATCCTATTTTAGTAAAGTTGATTTCTGCTAATCTTTTTTAGCGCCTCTATGTTCCATTCAAATTTACAAAGGCCATTCATCTCTATCATGCATCATAAAGAGAATTTGTGACACAAACAGTGTATCAACAGCACAAACGCGGAATCCAGTAACTTGTTAATGATGATGCAACGGTACATCACTAACTGGAGACGACGCATATTACATTGTTGATGTTGGGTTCCAGCTTCTCTAACCTTCACATGACGTAAAAGAAGATTTTTTTAGATGTTGGATTAGTCATATTATTATCAGGGCCACTGTCCATTTCTTTCTGCATAAAAATAACTATCCTATATGTTGTAACATGATTTTCGCTGCCTTCTTAAAATGATTTTCTGAAGTATGGGTAAATTTGTGTATCAGATGTTTATAACAAAACGGGTGATTAAGCCCCCTTGCCCTTGGGCTCTGCCACCATTGGCACGAATAACACAATAAACAAAAAAAAAACTCTGTGGCCTGTAGTCCGCAAGCGAACTATACCGACCGGGCGACCGCCGCTTGTCGGCGAAGTTAGTGCCAACTTTGCCGTGGGGAACTGTTGCGCTGACCACGTGACACCCTCTATCCGCAAAAGTTGATACAAATAACACAACAGCCTACAAACAGCCACATCTGAACATGGTTGTTTACCGTGAAAGTCGTTAGCTTTAAAGATGCCATGATCACCCAAAATGGGTATTCAGCCTCAGCCTGTCGTACCATTAATCACAACTAAAGAAAGACTGGGAGAGCTTTACAGTTCAACACGCTTTATTTGCGAAAAGGAAACGAAAAAGACCACTACTTGTAAACTAGCATTTTTCTGCTTGTAGTGAAATAAACACGCCCTAAGCAGAATTTTCAAACCGGCAACTGTTCGCGGACCACCAACTGCTTAAATACTCGTATAGTTGCCAATGGTTTCAACCACTATGGACACCAAGTTCATCAGTACATTAAAAACAACAACGAATACCGGTAGTACAAAAGAAAGAAATAAAAAGATCAGCGTCATCTGAAGGACATCGCGGACATCTGCTACCAGCAGTGGCTCTTTTCGATCGAACCATCGGCCTGGGGCTAACTGCCTATTCTCGGCAAGATTTTATGGGTTGTGTTCCGATGCGTGTACGTTCCTGCATACCACACGTGAGCCACGTCACAGGAGGAAGTCAATCAAGTAAAAAAAGTAAAGGTATCCTTGTAACAGGCCGTGGAGACCCATAGAGTTGTGAGATGCTGAGGTTCCCACATTTTCTAGACAATCGGCTCATAGATGGCGGCAAGGTTGTCAGCCATACGCGCAGGCCGCCCATTGAAGTCAATATTTTAGTTTAATATTTACACTAGGGACGTGCCATAGCTTGGGCATTCAGACGCTCACCGTGAATGCCCGGGTTCAAAATCCAGTGGGTTCATTAGAGATTCGTGATGGGCGAAGTGGCAATGGATCAGATTTTCTCACAGTTTCTTCGGCTTTCCCTTGCCAATCACCATTCCATCATTGCTCCACACTCATTCTCATCACTCCCTGAGTGGTGCGACGATCCTGGCATCACATCCTCGGTTTTTAATTTTTGGGTTTCATCTCTGTCCCGGCATTTTGCTGGCAACAGAGTAAGGAGTTTAGTTTCTGTTTACACAAACAAGTGTTCGTTCTATTTTATGTCAGACAAATTTCCGTTAATAACTGTCACCTTCGATTTGAAGGCAAACACCCTCAGTTTCAAAGCCTTTTGACTTCCGGCCACTGTCCTTACGACGTTAAACGAGTAATTAAAACGTATTGTACCTCTGTGTTTTCATGGTCACCATACTGGTTTGAGATGCGAGGTGATTAGGTAAACAAAGTAGTGACACACACACTGTATTTTCTTACTACACCATGTCCGATCGTGTTGATGAAATCCTCACTGGGAAGCGTAAAGCGCGTTGGCAAATGCCTATAATGCGCAACTGCCGGACTAGAGCAGTTGGTATGGCGACTAGCTAGGGTAGGACGACAGAGGGGTCGGAGTTCGAGTCTCGGTAGGGTCAAAATTTTTCTCTTCTCCACGTCGTCCAGACCGGAACTGCGGTCCACCCAACCTCCTATCCAATGGGTACCGAGAGCTCCTTCCCCGGGGGTAAAGCGGCTGGGGTGTGCAGCTGACCACTCACATCCGGCTAGTGCCGAGGTAAGAAAATGTGGATCTATACATCCACTCCCCCATATACCTTCATGGCGTAGTGCCTAATTCGTTAAGCACAGGGACAACTTTTGATTATAAAAAGATAAAGCGGCTGCCTTGATATATTAAAACTTTTCATTTTTGTTAGTTAAGTTAGAACTTATAAACCAAATAGGCTCGTGTCCTCTTTCTTATTATTCTCTTGACGAGGGCCGAACGTGTGCCGCCTGTCGTTCTTGAGAAGCAGGTTCTTTGATGTCGTCCTGTGGTTGTTCGTGGCGCGCTGTGAAACCAGAATGAAACAAAACAACTTTTTATGTTTGCACCACGAATGTTCAGTGGAATAGAAACAAGGTGATTCGGTGGGGCACTTTTTTTAATACCTCTTATACATTGGCAAATATGGTAAATCAATTATATAAAGAATGCTGTTAAAATTGTAGTCTTCTGCGTTGTGACACCGCGTAGTCTCGTAGGTGGATACTGACGTTTCGGAGGAACAGAACTTACACCTTTGAAACAAGCTCACCGATAACATCACACCACTTAGTAATTCGATGGAGTCTCCTTTTTGTCACTATATTTTCTAAAAAAAAAAGGACGCCAAGTTCACGTTTTGACCTCTTAATCTTCGGTGCAGAAGCCCCTGCTACCAATGGGAACAAGTGCATTGCGTAATATTTGGGCACAGAGAAGCATTATAAACAAACAAACAAAAAATCCGTGGTTTTAGTTCGCAAGCGAACTATACCGACCGAGCGACCACAGCTTGTCGGCAAAGTTAGTGTCAACTTTAGTGGATATAGGGTGTCGCGTGGTCATCGGAACGAATCACCACGGCCATTAATCTCGGTTTTCTAGACCGGAGCCGCCATTTCCTTGAAATAGCTCCTCAATTATCTTCACGAGGCTGAGTGGGTACAATTATGTAGGAACATGTTTAATATAAGAAACAACAAATACAACAAGCAATAGCGACGGTACGAAGCTCCAACATCTGAAATCCTGACCTCTAAGCAGTACCTGCTGACGTCTTCATTCATGCGAACGCGCTTGGGGAAAACTAAGTGTCGTAAGTCCGTGCCTAAATGTCTTGTTTCTTAATCCTTCGTACCACAGAGGGTACTGTATGCAACACCTTCCGTAACAGCTGAATACTCTGCATTTTGTCTGCAGAATACATGTATGTGTTTCAGAACTTCAGAACTTGTAATCTGCTCCTAAGGTTTGTCAGGGTGATAAACCACTGATGAGATGAGCGTCACATGCAGCACGTGTGAAGCTGTGAGAAATTCATACAATACTTCAGTCTCAAAACTCAAGGGAAGAGAATAGCTGGACGACCCAGATGTACATGGGAGAACAACTTACGTACTTAATCCGTTCCTCTTATACCTTGAGGTGTGGAGGTTGTTTTCTCATTTTGATCATTTTACAGGCGGTAGGACTCCTTGGACAAGTGAACAGCTCGTCGCAAGGCCTCTACCTAAACACAGGACAGCACAAACACACAATAAACACATACACATACCAAACATCTATGCCTTGTGTGGTATTCTAACCCACGATTCCGGCTTACGAGCGAGCGAAGACAATACACGCCTCATACCGCTCGGCTACCGTGACTGGCTGGGAGAAGAACCACCTATTAAAGTGGACCTTAGAAAAATATGGCACGAAGAAAGGGAACGGATTCACCCGGCTCAGAGTAGGATCCAGCGACGGAAAGTACCGAATGCCAGTCTCACACGCACTAGTGATTCACTATAATAAACTTATCTCTAGATCCAATAATAAAATGAGAAGTACGTGGGAAATTATAAACGTGGAAAAAGGGAAAACAAAAAGGGGCAATTGTGTTCAATCTTTAATGATTGAAAACAAAGTAATAAGGAATCAGAACAAAATTGNTTTCTTTCGATTCATGGACCTGTATCCCAGCAATGGCTTTTCCGAGGACCGGAAGTGTCTGTCTCACTCTAGACGCTGTGAATATTATAGACTACAAATGTCACTAGCCGATCAGAGCGTCAAAACACAGCCCTCCTTATTTGCAATACAAAGCCGAACGCCTTTATGTGGTATGAATATAGAAGAGGCATCATCACCGACACTGGCCGACCTTACATAGTCCCAGGATAAATATCACCAACACTGAATATTCATCAATGACACGTATGCACGCAGAGATACTAAATAACTTGAGCTGCCAGAAATTCCTTCTTGGTACAGGCCTGTAAAAAAAAAACAACAAAAAAAATAACTCCGTGGTTTTAGTCTGCAATCTAACTATACCGACCGAGCGACCGCCGCTTGTCGGCGAAGTTGGTGCCAATTTTGGCGGACAGAGGGTGTCGCGTGGTCAGCGCAACGAATCCCCACGGCAGTTAATTTCGGTTTTCTAGACCGAAGCCGCTCTTCAGTTATCCTCACGAGGATGCGTGGACCCCATTCCAGACAAACCACTTCTCAGAAAATCTGGTAGCGCTGGGAATCGAACCCGGAACTCTGGATCTGTAGACAGGAACTCTGACCACTAGACCACAAAGGCGGTCGGTATAGGCCTATATGGAAAGAAAACTTACCATACTTGGCTTACAAACTGAGATCTATTGCAAAGAAAGAACTACTTTACCGCGAAAAAGATACGAAAGAAATGTAATTCCCTATATGTAAAAGTAATGTTTCCAGCTGTCGTAAAGCATAATGCCTATATATTACGGCGCTAACTGAAATGTGCAGACGGCTCTAAATCAGGCCGGCCCGCGGACCACTGGCTGGGGCTCGGAAGATGTATACACGTGCCGTATGTACTATCAGTAGGACGCTGCCCTTGTGTGGTCAACCAGAGTAACTCTGTGCCACACATGTGCGCCACCACGTGAGTGTGATCACGCGTGAAGCGAAAAACGACAAACAAGTGTCTGTCTACTCAACTCATCCTTTCCCCTCGTGCCTCTTAGCCAATAACGTTACACATTCTATGCCTTCCATCACAGCAAAAATAAACATTTATACAATCAGCACAATTCTCATCTCTGTGATACGTATGCTTGGATGCACGTCGACGACGTATCGACCCAAAGATACTTCAATCAGGTGTACATGTAGCAGGAGGTGGCGCAAAGGACATGGCGTTTTCCGGTTCATACAGCAGAGCCTAAAATATTCGGTGACGGGATCCCAAGGGACCTGTTCTCTCTCTCTCTCTTTTCGTGCCCCACAAAGACCACCTCTGTGGTCTAGTGGTGAGAGATCCTGGCTACAGATCCGGAGGTCCCGGTTCGATTTCGGGCGCTACCAGATTTTCTAAGTAGCGGATCTGGAACGGGGTCCACTCAGCCTCGTGAGGGTAACTGAGGAGCTATTTCAAGGGAATAGCGGCACCGGTCTAGAAAACCGTGATTAACGGCAGTGGGAATCCGTTGCGCTAACCACGCGACATCTTCTATCCGCAAGAGTTGGTACTAACTTCGGCGAAAAGTGGCGGTCGTTCGGTTGATATAGTTCGCTTTCGGACTACAGGCCATGGAGTTTGTTTTGTTTTTGTGCCACACAGATTTCGTCTAACACGTAGATTACGCCTTACGTACTTTAATTAAACTATTTTACCTCAATTGCGGGGCACGCGGTAGCGTAGTTGGTTGAGGCACTATGCTACAAGCCGGAAGGTCGCAGGTTCAAGTCCCGATGAATTCATTGGATTCTTTTTTCAACTGGCCTAATCATTCCAGCCGCACTATGGCCCTGGGGTCGACTCAGCCTCTAACAGAAATGAGTACGAGGAATATTCTTGGGGGTAGAGGACGGCCGGCGCGTAGGGCTGACAACCTTGCCGCCATCTATTAGCCGATTGTGGGAACCTGAACTTCTCACAACTCTATGGGCCTCCAAGGCCTGTTACTGGGATACATTTACTTTCTTTTTTTACCTAAATAATCACAGCACAATATGTGTACTTGAAGAAGAGTAAAAGTTATGAAGCTCCTCGTGCAGTTTTATCCAACATCCTGTCACTTCATCTCTCTTCGGTCCAAATATTCTTCTCAATACCCTGTTTTCAAACAACCTCAGTATATGTTCCTCCTTTAATGTCAGAGACCAAGTTCCGCAACCATACTGAACGACAGTCAAAATTGCTTAGCAAATACAATAAAAAAAAAGTTGTAAGACGCACTATTTTGTAATCTCATAGTGACTATCACAACCCTTGTTACGCAGTCTGAAATAATAATCTTGGCTTATTCAAATGAGAATAAACTTTTATTCATTAAGAATTCTCACATCATGGTCGACAAAATCTGGAAGAACACCAAGTAAAAAAATTGAAAAAAAAAAAAAATAACACGCTGTTTTCGCCTTGGAGAAAATGTATGTGTCAACATACATTTAATTTAAGGACACTACCACCTAAAAGGGCACCTTTTCAAACTGGGGCTCACAGACGACCCAACTTGTGAAAGGCGCCTACAAGAAGATAAATCAGCCACGCACATCTCATGTGATTGTGAGGCTATAGCTTACCTAAGATATCGTCACCTGGGTAAATTCTTCATGGAACCAAGAGACTTTTATGGCGCCCCCATAAATAAAGTCCTACATTTCATTCGAAGTGTAGGATTAATATAGGGTTAATCCAAAGGGGAAGCACAATAAATCATTGAAGGTCGCAGTGCGAGGGTCGATTTTTATGGCTCACCCCTCGCACTCATACACATGTGTCAACATTCGGAATCAGCATATCATAATTCATTATAAAAGCTACGTTCCTTTTATGTTACTATAACCTTGCTGTGTTTTAAATTTTCTTTTCGTTTCCGCGTTAAACAATTTCCATTTAGTAAGAGCCCCCCTCGTTGGTGTGTCCACCTTATCGTGGTGAGGGGGTTTGAGTATGCAAAGGACCCTGAGAGCTATACCAGCTGTAGCGTAGCTACTGGCAGGGACTTCTTGCTGGACAGGTCAAAGGGTAGGCATCAGACGAAGAGAGACACCAAAAACCAAAAACTGATGCCGGAAGCAGCGTCATCAGCAGCGACTTGAAGCACAGAGCAAATGATGCTCGAGATGGTTCAAGTTCGTATAGCAACAGGCGTGACCAGAGTGGTTTGAACGGCTGTTGTACTGCGATGTGGAAAGCAAANACATCGGGTTTCACTCTATATTCCCGAAGCTACGGAAATGTTCCCATAAAGGCAGGTGTCTGTCTAACCCAGGTTCCGTTCTGAACACATATCATCATACCATTAACATCTGACATGGAACCAGGTTGGAAACTAATATCAACAGCTGTAACGTTCATAGTTATCAGTGGACGGGAACGAAAAACATAACCAAATTTCTGAAGAACACTTCCTGCAAAATATGTAGGTGGTTCAAGGTTGACCTGGACTTTATTTTTTACAAACAGAATATACATGCCAGAATCGCCGAACATTCACTCTTTTTCAAGATATGCTCCCTTTACACTATCACGTCCTGTCAAGTTAATAACGCCAGCAGCATAAAATGTTTTAGCCTCTCTGCTTAGCTACTTCTGGACATCCCGTGTGAGTGCATTAGTTCCAAATTCTGTCCTACGTGCATCTTCATTGGTCGAAACAAATGAAATCATTGGGAGCTAAGCCTGGGCTGTACTCTGGCGATCAGTCGTCGGTTTCCCACCACGGCGTCCCGGGTTCGATCCACGATCAGGACATGTTAGATTTGTGGTAGAGGTGGATAAACCGGATCGTGAAAACGTAGAACAAACTAGGCCAATAAAAGAAAAGACTACCCTCGGATTTCGATGAATGGGTGATCCGCTTCACGATAGGGCCTTAATAACACACGGTTACTCTTAGGATAGGAAGTCAAGTGGGTCCTAAGTTCGTTTTGAACGCAGCGATTCATGGGAAAAACACCCAAAGTCCTTCCACATCTGCTTAGCGTTGTCACGCTTCCACCTCGAGTGTACCTACCTCCTTCTACAGCATTTCCTTTCAGTCATCTATCCATTCGGTTCACATGAATGTGGGAATCGTTCACACACGTATCACTACCCTTTGGCTATTTCATGATGCTTTCCTAGCTACTAAAGTTAGGGACCTATAACGTGGAATGATGGTATGATTACAACTTCGAAAGATGTGAAAGGAAGCGATCGTGACATACTTTAACCAGCACAGCATTCATTAGCCTGGAGGTACTGTGAAAAACTAATCACCTCCATGGGCAGAATCCTTCTTAAGAAGCTAAAAGCCGCTAAACTACTCAAGCAAGTTCTCACTGTGTCTGTCATTATGGTTTATTCAACGAAGCTAAGTAAGATTGGAAAATAAAGGTTGCAAAGATGCGAACGGAAGAAACAGCGACATAATTTGATAACAGCCGGACATTTGTCTGGATGAACAAGAAAACTACGAAAATCTCAGAAGAGCCGGAGCGGGAACTCCTGAATACGAAGCAGGATGCTAATAACCGCGCGATGACAACGTTCGATCCTCACCGTTATGAAGAACACGAAGGTTCATCAGTGTTCAAACGAACCCACTACTGAAACCTATCCCAAGCCAAATGAATCCACTCCACACTCATTTATTTTTTAAGATCCATTTTAATACTGTTTAAGAATGCCGGAGCTACACCGCCATTCCTTGTACGTCTTCATGGCGGGGTGCTTAATCATTAAGCCCAGAGATAATTTTACCCTTTACCTTACCCCCCAACTGCGAATAGGTCATCGAAGCGATGTATTTACTGTAAAATCTATTTTAATCTCTGTGTTTCTATATAGCGGATGGAAAGTCAAAATATAAAAAGAACTCCGTGGCCTGTAGTCCGCAAGCTAACTATACCGACCTAGCGACCGCCGCTTGTCAGCGAAATTAGTGCCAACGTTTGCGGATTGAGGGTGTCACGTGGTCAGCGCAACGGATCCCCACGGCCGTTAATCTCGGTTTTCGAGACCGGAGCCGCTTTTTCCTTGAAACAGCTCCTCAGTTAGCCTCACGAGGCTGAGTGGACCCCGTTCCAGACCCACTACTTCTCAGAAAATCTGGTAGCGCTGGGAATCGAACCCAGGACCTCTGGATATGTAGCCAGGAACTATGACTGCTCAAACGAATTTCGGTATTTCCTGAAATGAATCTTACGCTTGATTATTTCTTCGCGAATGCAGGTCTGATTTGTTACTGCCAATCAGAAATGGTTTGTCACATTTCCGTAGGATCTGTCATATTACACGGACTTACGAGTCCGTCCTGCATTCTGATGCCCAGACATGAACACACAGGCCTACTTCGTTTTCTCTGCATTTACTTCTAGAACAGCCTCCTATACAGCCGTCTAATATAGCTTCCGTGTTTCGAGACTGACAGAACCCACTGAAACCTTAAAGTCAAGACAATCTGTCCGAACGCCAATATTCTAACCCAGTACCTTATGAATATAAAACAGGGAAACTCTCCACTCGACCGCGTTCTGTCATACACGTTACCATGCCTGGTGAGACCACTATAAATCGTTCAAGATCGGCTATAATTTTGTATTCAAAAATTGTAATCTACCGTAGCGCAACTTGCCGCGTTGCACGTTGTGAAGGAGACGGACCGGTCGCATACCACACTTCACGTGACAGGCCGTCCGACCTGCTTTCTTATTAACACACCTCTCACAACACGAGCTTGTCAGCGCTCACGTGTTTCGAGTATCCGCCGACACTTCACACACAGAGAAAATAATTCTTCCTTCCAGGACGGATTCTTTTCCCAGTCACTAATAATAACACACATAGTATAATTATCGACATATGCTCGCACTATGCATGTTGACAACAGCGGTACCGGTGATAAAACAAGGAGCAGACACACCATTTTATTAAGTACTGGCTTATTCAAAGAAGCTTTTAGGCAGCCAAAATTATTTACTTATTTGTGGTTTATTTAACAACCGCGTCATTGATTTAGTCCGGTCTAGAAAACCGAGATTAACGGCCGTAGGGATCCACTGCGCTGACCACGCGACACCGTCTTTCCGCTGAAGTTGGCACTAACTTCGCCGACAAGCTGCGGTCGCTCGCTCGGTCGGTATAGTTGGCTTGCGGACTAAACCCACGGAATTTATTTTAACGACAATGTCAGTAATTTAGACTAATCTGTATGGAGTCGAATAGCAGCATGGTCAGTAAATAATGAACGGGAAAGGATGTGGAAGGAAGCGAACGTTGACAAATTTAAGTGAAACATTTGTTTTAATTTTTAATGCTAGTGCGGGTTGGACTAAGTCCCTTGTACTGCGGCCACTTCTGGCCTATTGTACGAAAAACAGACATTTACTCTCCGCCTGGATTTTTGGAAACAAAATTGAAAATAAGGTTTATATCAAATATTAACAAAAAAAACATGGTATCCTGGCTGCTCGCATGATTGAGGCATACTGTTACAGTGGCGCCTTTTTTTTTTAAGATGCTAGATTCGCATCTGTTGCTAGTCGGTTGAACGCCTTTATTCGGTGACATAAATGATTTGGAATCGATATGTACCTATTGAACGTGACGAAATAGTATACATATTCTGTTCTTAATAAATGTGCACAGTTGTCCACGTACAACAAAGCAACAACAAATGGACAATAAGCACCGAATGTTTAACAAAAAATAGGACGAACAATAATTCTTCACAAATGTAGAATCTTTTGCTGTATGCCTAATACAGTTTCCGTACTCAAGGTCCTTAATCTCAATTTACGAACATATGAAGGACATTGCGCCTATTTGCCTTTGGATGCACGAACAAATAAAGCCAAAGAGTTGATGCTGATTTCGAAAAAAAAACTAGTTTTACATCTCAAAACAAGTTGCTGATTTCGGCAACTAAAGCGCGTTCTTTATTGGCACAGCAAATTATTTACTAAACAGTGTGTGGTGGCTGCAGAAAACAAAACAGCCTTTAAAAATACAACTTTACCCAGCGGAACCATTGTATGTCGTTGGAATAAACTAAAAGAGATTTGCCAAGAGAGTTAAATAATACAGTTTAAGCATCCGGGTACTTCTTTACAACGTTCGGTAATGGTGACTGAAGTGACATAGCCTCAATTACTGATATTTACAGGAGATGTGAACAAGTTTGATGTCGTTATTAAATTACTGTCTCTGGGAGCTATAAAAGCCACAAATACTTGTATGAAAGGCTGTCAAACACATTCGATGTTTGCTATCATGGGGAAAAACAAAAAAATTAACAGTGTAACCAAAGAGCAATTAACAAATCTGAGAGGTAAAAACAAAGATCTCTTGAAAACGATTGAAGATAATATAGTTTCAGGAAAAAGAGTCCTTGTGAAGAAACATTGGTCTTTCTCTGTATTATTTACCAGAAAGCAATCTGGAAAACTGTTTTAAATGTGAACCATACGACAACCACAGCTGTGAAACTTAGGAATTTCATACGAGCCAGACAATTCATATACCTGATATAAAATTTGGATGCTGTAGGGTGCACCATACCACTGCGATGTTCGATGCCTGACCTTAGGCAAAAACGTCAAGAAAGTGTGGGACTTAACTCAGAAATACTAATATTTTTGGACATGAAAGTTAAAGAGATCCAGTTTCTTTCCACAACTGAGGGGCGAAAATTGGAAAACTGACCTTGAATTTCTGGTTGTTTTGGAACATCTAAACACTTTGAATGTGATTACCAGGGAAATTACCTCTTTATCCACGAGTGGTATACAGCGGTATAAGCTTTCATGGCGTATCTTTTCAACGTGTCCTCGTCAGTTTTGTTCCAGCCTACTAAATAACGCGAAGGATTCACTCTACAGAAATTAAACTGTAAAGAGCCTCATGAGTGTTTCTCCCTTCATTTCGTTAAATGTCTCTCACATAAAAATGATAAAGTGATAGTTACATTTAACCTTTGCGCAAAGTGGGGGCCGATACAGACCCGCAAATATTTAATGGGCCCAAATGCACAGTTTTATCTAAGTTCCTTGAGAAAACTCAAAATATGTCTACAACATGTGGAGAAACGGACAGATGTGTTCCTCCCCTGTAAACTTAGTGCAAAAATAAGTTATTAGAAATAAGCAACCTGGAATGTGGGGCAGACACACGATTGACCTAAACTAATAAGATCTACAGGAATATATGAAACCGAGGTTTCAACTCGACGACAGCAAACAGTCGACCAACAGATTCGATCCACAAGTCTCCAAATCCAAGGCAGACATGCTACCTGCGACAGAGCTGTTCCCCCAAGTTTGGACATTTGCCAGCAGTACGGGAACCGAAGTGGGAGGGCATGTGCAGTAATAGAACCTGACCTTGAATATCGTCATGCAGTTGCTCACGATCTGCCACAGCAGCTTAAAAAGGCTATCTAATCATTTCTCGATAGATCCCTACTGATGAAGCGCTAGGCTGATCGGAAAGTAGCAAGTCTGATTCGCTATATCCACAATTTTTGTTGAACAAAATGTAGCCTCGTTAATCTTTCTCTATGTAAGTTTGTAGTGTGAGAGTTCTGTTATGCTTGCATATAGTTTCCGATCTCGGGGTAACTAGTGTTCACTGCTCAGGCTGGACAAACAAACAAAACAAGCGAACTATACCGACCGAGCGACCGCCGCTTGTCGGCGAAGTTGGTGCCAACTTTAGCGGATAGAGGGTGCCGCGTGGTCAGTGCAACGAATTCTCACGGTCGTTAATTATGGTTTTCTAGACCGGAGACGCTATTTCCTTGAAATATTTCTTCAATTATCTTCACGAGGCTGCGTGGACCCCGTTCCAGACCCACTACTTCTCAGAAAATCTGACAGCGCCGGGAATCGAACCCGGACCTCTGGATCTGTAGCCAGGAAATCTGGCCACTAGACCACAAAGGCGGTCGTTCAGGCAGGACCCAGGAATTAATTATGAGAGGGTTTGTTTGGATGCCAATAGTATTCTGGGGTATGGAATGCCTATAAAGCTTGAGTTATACCTTCACAGGTGGGTTTGATGGTTAGCTCACGTACGGTAGGCACATGACTCGTCCCGGGCATGTTAACAGGCTACAGCTCGGAACAGCCTGGGGGTACTCACACTCCACCCACCCACTCAGCCAGAAGGAAAATGATCACTTCAACTGGATACTCATTAATGCACTTATAATACTGCTGTACAAACACAACAGTTCACCCTTTTTCTGCGTCGTTAGGAAGTCGTAACGTCAAACACCTGAAAGACTGTTTATGCTTAATAACTTAAATTACCAAATATCAACTTCCGTGAATTTATTGTCTTGAAAGCCGAAATAGTTGTGACCGGAATGGCAACTAGACAAATCCGAATTCAATCACTCTCATTTTACAGTGTTTAAGCCAGGCGTCTCTCCTAAGTTTCACAAACTTGACAGGAGGACGTCCTCCTCCAGATTCTAACAGACTGATCTGAAAAGACAAGAGGGTAAAAAAATCCCGTATTCCCAAATTACAAACAAAATCGAGCGATTTTCAGCTTAGGAGACATAACTTGCGGTTAACACATTCGCTAATTAAATTGAGAAGTACCGCCGATCCTGCACCCCCCCTAAAAGTCATAACCCCGGCTAACGTCAAAATATAGATTTTCGAAATGAACGCCGACCATATACCGTAATATATTTCCAATTCACTTGTGAAGCCCTCTTGTCTTACAAGTGAATGCAAAACTTAACCTAAGTCACGCGTAAGTGAAAGAATCCAACTCACTCGAACTAGTTCGGTGACGGATGAATTAATTTAATTAAGTCGAGAAAATGTAATTAGTTTAACTTCCATCAAGGTAAATACAGATAACAAAAGTATACACCGAAATCTGAACGGTTACAAAAAAGTTATGAGAGGTGCCTTGCTTTCATTTCAAATGCTGCAATGTATGTAATGACGTTGACAAGAACTATGATTTCTATTATGTACGAATATACCAAGACTGGAAAGTGTGTACCCCTTAAAATGGTTCACAAAATTACCAGTGGCGTTCTTAGATGTTTATTAATCTTATTTAAAAACAAAAACATTGAAACGAAAACGAACTGAAAAAATAGGCATTCGATTTTATGTAAGATTCCGATATAAATGCCATAGCAGTATGGCATTCTGCTAGAACATCTGTCAACATAATCTCCTCACACTTCCAGATGAGTCCTGCAAAACCTCTACTTCTACCTCTACCTCTAACACATGTCGAAAAAGTTTTCAAACACAAGTCTACGATTTATTACTATATATCAGTTCACATTTTTTCTATACGAGCTGTTTACAACACACTAGCCTAATTTCATGTATTTTTTTTGTTGCTAGTGGGGTCGGACTAAGTCCCTTGTACTGCGGCCACTTTTGGCCTATTGTACCAGCCCCAGATGATAGGTGAGGGTGATTGTGGAGCAACTGGTGGAATGAAGATTGGCAGGGGAAACCGAAGTACTCGGAGAAAACCTGCCCCAGCGCCACTGTCCACCACAAATCGCACTTGACCAGACCCGGGATCGAACCCGGGCCGCCGCAGTGGGAAGGCAGCCACTAACAGCTTGAGCTATGGCGCGACCAGTTAATTTCATGTAAATAACAGGTTATATTCGACCAATGAGAACCAAAATTAAAAAGGCGGCACAATACTTCCTGCAGAACAGTAATATAAAATGTTGTCGATGGCCACTAACTCAGTATTTCTGAAAACAAAACGTGATGATGGACAGATACTTCCTCCACATTATGTGTTCATTTATGCAGTAAAGAATGCATGATTATTAGAAATCTCACAAGGTATACTTGCAAATCCTCAGTAGAATAACACTGCCATAAATTTTGAAGGACTTTCATACGCGACAAAAACTAAAACTCTACATGCAACGGATTGATGAAACTACTTGTACTTCTCTCATACTGTTGTAATGTGACAATGGGTATTCATTGCTTCACATAAAACAACTCTCGTTACTACAAATAATTATTGCGCAGTGCCTACATATATATTGGCTCTTCTCTTTTTAATGTAATTGTATTAACTCACCCTGGAGACTTTCTTCTTATGGTAGCTGCTGTATTCATCGTCCTCACTAGTAGCAACCGTAGAGAAATTCAGATTCCTGAAAGAGAACATTAACCTAAATACAGGGCAAATATATGAAGGGATACAATTATATTATATATATATATTATGTTATATATATGTCATTTCGTTTCTATCCCTTGTACTCGTATTAGTAAAGAACTATTTTTATTTGTGTCCAAGCCTCACAACCAGATAACAGAACAAGAATATAAAAGTGTAACCAGGTATATTTTGCCTTCCCCTTTAGTGGTCTTCCGACTGTGGACACATCTTCTGAAGAGGTGACACTACAGTCTATACGGCTCATCACAGCTGAAATTCTGATCATTATGCAGCATAGACAGCGACTCTCCAGCGAGGTCATTAGCAATTTCTCGTGCAACCACCAGCTACTTTCACGACTAAAAAGTAACTACTTCTGCTCTGGAAAAATATCTCCCATTCTTGGGATTAGTTTTCTTCGTATCTTCCTATATTCTTTGACTATTTTTATGCGGGTGTGTGAGTCTGTGTTACATGACTTCAACCTTCACTTTTACTTCTTTAAAAACAAGCACTGCAACAAACTAATGAGTGAAAATCTTCTACCATTATACTTGTGGGGCAACGTCCACTGAGCCTGTTCCCATTTAGTAATCTGCTGCAAAATAAGGCCTTTCATTCAGGCTGTAAATTAATACACTTCTTTACAGGGCTGTTTTAAGTATGAAAAGTTAAATGTTTTAAGTACTGTGGTCACAGAAGATGTTTCTAACTTCTAAATGAGGTCGCACGAAATCCTAGCTTGCCAGTCGGTGATTAAACCGCAGTGACTGCTAATTCTTTTAATGACGCTTTCGGCGTAGAAGGAAGCGCTCGTGGCCTATTCTAACGTACCGTACCAGAAACTTTATGATAGGGACTGAGTAAAACCATGAAAATACCTCGTCGAAGTAACCGGTCCTCGAACTGCATCCGGGATCTCTCTAAAACGAAACAAGTGTTACACGCGAGGTTCTGCACGTTGTAAATGGTGCACTTCACGAAAGCGCCGCCGCTGCTCATTGGCGGACTCTTGAGCAGTCCGGACATGGCGGTGAAAGGAACAATACCACGGATCCTACAGATAATACCTCACGTGATATTACAGCAAGTCGCTTGATTATTACTGGACGGCAATGGCACGCTGATGTGGAAATACCCGTTGAAGGATAAAATGTCAACAAACACGGACTTCACTATAAGTATGATATGCAAATCAATGTTTATCATTCACTGTCTTCACAAATCAGACGATAGTGCCCTTAAAGCAGACGTGGCGGGGGGGAAGACTTGAAACGTATACGCCTACTCCACCTTGGAAGGCACATATTTTGCAAACGTGTTCTTTGCTATTTTGCTAATTTTACTGACTTTACTGTTAATTTACACCATCATATTGTGGCGTGTCGCCTAAAAGCCGGAATATCTCAGTAAGAGCGGGCGTCCATTGCTAGACAACTGCTTATTAAAACACGTGGCCGGGACAACAAGCCGGAACAGACCACTGCTGAGCAACGCTCGGTAAACACTGCCCTAAAGCCGGAACAGTGGAGCCAGACAAAGAATTATCAATTTTGCTAGGCAAACGTTCATGCACATTCCCGAGACAACGCATACATAACAGACCGTTACCACGGCAATGGAAACCAGAACTAGTGCAGTTTCCGCGGCAACGAATACACTAGCTACCGGTGCAAGGAACATGCGAAACGAACCCTTGAACAAGGTGTCTTCTAGACCGTCCGACTGTCGGTTATAACTGACCAGAACCCGTGTGGAGGCGAGTCCTAACGTACTCGGATACGAGACAGGCTGCGCTAGCAAGAGCCAGCAGCATATACAGAAGACAGACCCGTCCGCAGAGAGGGCGTCCCAAAAATACAAGAAAGTAACTATCAAACAGTAATAAGTATCTGGTCATAAGCCCCAGATGGGCGTCGAAACCAAGACTTACTGATTGATTGACTGACCGACCGTCAGTCGCAATGTGACTGTGACTTTGAACAGAACGGAACATAGGAGAACAGAGGCGAAAGGAGCAGAGAGCTGAGAGAAGAAACCAGCTCAGCTAAGAAGCAGAGACGACAGACTATTCAGGTTATATCGCATGGAAGGGGTTATTTCTGAATGGTTGCAATTGCAATTGTAACCAACATCCAATAAACAGCTTCGTCTAATCTGGAACCCATTCATTTCTTGTCGCGTTACTAGGATACGTGACAATATTATTGTAAAGCTAATTTCACTTCGTTAAACATTCACCATATCGAAAAATATTGCATTTAAAAGTTGCAGATGCCAGGGGGACCCTTCTTCCTTTAACAACCAACAATTCAATTTAATTATTTTCTTTCAATGTCCGAGCATAACTCGTAAAGATCACTTTCCTGCTGAATGGATATCTAGAGCAACAGAACTGTTACTGTTACTGTTACTGTTACTGTTATGTTATTCTGTTCGCAGCATGAGCTTGCCTACTTTCTTTCACGGCACACTCTTCGACCAGGAGGATAAAAGCGATACGTTCCTCCGAAACGTCTGTGGACTTTTACCGAACTACGCACAAGGCGTTACAACCCAGAAAATTATGCCCTTTTAAGTTCTCCCTGTGCTGCACTGGACGTGCAAAAATGTACAAAATTCACTCAGAATAGGCTATTTGTACACATACAAAATGCCACGATTTATGAGCCTTAAATGTAGCCATTTGAGACTCTTGTACCTAGCCGCACTTTAAAATCAATGATAAAAATACGTGGAGACTGAAACAGAATTTGCCTATTTCTGTCGTGTCAGTCATTCTGCTGTGATTCCAATGTTGCCCAACTAGGCTAAACTTCGTGCTAAAGCATTATTTCACTCGCGCGGGCCATTTCACAGCAGCTTTTATCGGAACTACAGAAACACACGTTTCTTGACTTGACTGTCATATGCGCATACACGGATATAAATAAATATTGGTCTAAACCTTTATTTTCTTGTGTCTAAAAGCCATGTTCAAGTACAGAGCGTAAAACAGAAAAAGAGGATCTTCTGTTTCAAGATAAGTGTGTGAGCCAATACTTTTTCTCCAAAGTTGAAGACAATATCTTGCGACTCATTTGCGAACAGCCAGCATTTGTAAAGATTACAATATCAAGCGCCATTATGAAGTTCGCAAGAAATGATATGACGGGTTGTTAGGGAAGTGCAGGAGATGAAAACTGTGAAAAACGAAATTACGGTAAAAAAAGGAACAGAATGTTTTTCACGCAGTTAATAAAACAAAGAAAGTAGAAGTAAAAGCACGTTATGAATTATCTCATTTAACTGCATTACGCTCTATAAACGTTCGCTGCAGAAGGACACTCTATTCAAGGGTGCTTAACTGACCCCCAAAAATTATGTTCTCTTAGGAAAGGAAGGACTGGTCTGGCTAGAAACACAGTGGCTGAATTCGTGAATGACCTTGCCAATAGCCAATTCATAGCATTCAGTAAACAGTTCCAAGTCCACACAGTAGCAATTTCAATGCATGGTACTACTACTGTTGAACACACTTTCTGTGAATTGGAGAAAGTACTTTCAAAGAATGAAGTCATACTTTACAAACCTGTATGTTCAGTGACAGATGGTTCTCTTGCAGGAACTCGTTTCAAGAATGGTACTCTGGGGAAAACGAATGAAAAACGTGAAGGCAAAAATTAAAATTTTCGTTGCATAATTCACCAGGTCGTACTGAATGGTAAAATACTACAAGTAAACCAGCTCAGGCGTAGTATCAATTTCAAAATGTGTACGTTCCCAAGGCTTAAATCATAGGCAGTTTGTATTTATTTTTTCTTCATAACGTTAAGAAGACAATAAGAATAGTTACCGTATCACACAGAGACTGTCTTGTCGCAAGGTGCTGAACAGTTTTTATGACTTAAAAAAAGCGAAGTCATTACATTCTTAGAAGTGAAGAACAAAATGTGGCTGACATTAAATGTATTAAGACCTTGTCTTTTCAGTTTACATCACATGGCATCAATGTGGGTTGAACAAGCACCTTCATGGTAACAATAAACTATGTATGACCGTGTACGACACACTTTTCATACACAACTCCAAATAAAGAAAGGTACGTGTATTTGGTGCATTTTCAAACTTGCAAATACTTCGGTCTGAGTCAACCATTATCTCATGTTCAACGACTATGCACAATATACTTATTGGAATCTTCTTCTTGGAGTGAAAATGATGCAAAATCTCAAGATTTCAAACTCTTGTGAAGTAAAATTTGATATGTCCATCGCAACATTTAATATTGATGCCAAAAATGTAGGTTGAAGAGCTATAGATGGGAACTCATCGAAACGTTCTCAAACTCAGTTTTAAACTCAATCTGTAAACCAAACTCTTGTGCAGTAAACGTGCCGAACTGTTGTTCTGACTGATTCCCCCAAATTATCCCAATTTCATGCCAAATGTGTGTGATATTTGATAGTTCTCACGTGTATGAACATCTGTTTTCGTTCATGAAAAGAAAAATTTCTCACGAGAGATCAAAGTCAACAATACGCACTTTGCACGGTGATGGCAGCATCGGTTCAAGAATTGTGACCCAATATGCGTAAGATGAGTGGAAAGGAAGGAAACTATTCCAGTGACAGAATAAATGAGGTAATCATAGTTGACACCCTTAGCCTTTGCGTATCTGAGCTAAAGTAACATCTTTTTTTAAGTGGTCTTAGTGGTGCCTCACATTATACGGCGTTGAATGGTACGGTATTTGTGAAATGAAAACGATGTGGAAGGAAGAGGATATGACCAAATACTGGAATCTGCCTGTCGGACTGGAGAAAAACACGAAAAATTTGAATTGGGACAGCCAAACTCAGTGACGTTTTGGCCTTGCCACAGCCCAGGGAGGTCGTCGTCGGCTTCCCGGTGCCAAGACCCGAGTTAGATCCCAAGTCAGGTCATGTGGAATTTTTGGTGGACAAAGAGAACCTGGGGCACGTTTTATAAAATTAATTCGTTTTCTGCTGCCAATTATTATTCCATCAGCCGCTTCGAATTCATTAATCATCCTGTCATGGACGATACATAGTATCGAAACTGATAGCGTCGTTAAAAAATCAACTTACTGAAGTGACGAGATTTAAACCCGGCACCTTCCAAATAAGAAGCAGGAATGCTGACCATTCATTATCGCAGTGTGACCCTCATGTTGCAATGGGTTTGACGTGCCTACTGAACAACATGGACAACAATAAATATGGCGATATTTTAATGTAATACTGGACAAAATGAAATGCGAATTATGTGGCAAGAATTTCTGGGTTATGATTGTGAGATACGTACTGTGCAATGTTATTTACCCACAAGCAGTCCCACCTGCATTAGGCGGAAACAAGCCTGTTCATGTGCTGGATGCGAGCCGGACGACCGCGATGGTGCCTTTGCTTCTTACGTGCATTTTTTGTCGGGGTCGTTTTGTTACTTCTTTGTGGTAAATATGTATAGTTGTCCCAGTGTTTAACTAATTAAGCACTACGCCATGATTGCGTATGGGGGAGTGGATGTATAGCTCCACATTTTCTTGAACTCGGCACTAGTTGGGAATGGTCAGCTTCACAACCCGGTCGCTTTACACCAGGGAAAAGAGCCCCCGGTACCCACTGGATAGGATATTGGGTGAGCACCAGAGCCGGTCTGGACGACGTGGAGAAAAGATAATTCTTGACCCTACCGGGACTCGAACTCCGACCGCTGGGTCGTCCAGCGCGTAGCCAGTCGCTACACCGACTGCGCTATTCCGGCTCCCCTTCTTTGGGGTGGTATGACTTTTTTTTTTGCTTTATGGTTTTTCGATTCACATAGGAGTACATCACATCATTTAGATCAAAACAAAACAAAGAAACAATACAATATCAGCTTTTCTCTATCGCACGTATGAGAGGGTACAAATCTCTCAGAAAAAAGCGGCCTATTGGTTGCATTCTGGCATAAATACAATATGAGCATATATGCTAAAAATGTGTTAGAGACCAAGAGTTTCCAAAACGTCAGATACTGAAACCTCAGTGTGAACACTCACCCGTCGCAGTACCTGAAGATACTCTGTTCTTCTTTACAAGGCCTGGATGAACAGCCGTCGGTGGCGCTATACCTGGAATGAAATAAAAGACGCCGAACAGTAAAACTCTTAAACCATTATACGTTGTGATGCAGTTTTCTATACACTTGATACTCCATATTATAGAGAGTAGACCGTAAATGCTATTGATTAAATAAATAAGAAAAGATATGCGTGGGCCATTTAACGCGTGCGGTCACTGGATCGGGAATCTAATACATTTGACATAAATGAAAATATAATAAACCTTCGATATTTCTAACTATTGAGATTAAAATGTTGGTCATTGGAATTTTAATATATTTTTTGTGGGTTAAACTAGCAGTCGACAATGCAGCGTTACACATCAACAGGTATAACATATGGAGGAATCTACATGAATTTACGTACTCTACCTTCAACTATATTTAACGTGAACTGAAATCGCTGTTGTAAAGCTGTAGAGGCAGAGTTCTAATATACAGAACGAGTAGTTAAGTAGAATTCTGCAAAGTGACCTCTCGAGCTTGCCACCAAAAAAAAAAAAGAACAAAGGAGAAAGAGCTAAAGGCCTACGTTTCAACGTGGAATATAACTAAGCATGATAAATCCATGGACTGCGAGAAACACTGCTGTAGAAAAAGCCTACTGGTATGGAGAGATAATGCTTTGGTGACTACCTGAAGGCATTCTTGGCAGAACGATGACAGCAAGCCTAGTCTAGGTAAAACTAAATGCACACCAGCTAACAGTACATCTTAGAGAACAAATAAAATTTTGTTGCCATTATTATATTGAAACAGAAAAAAAACTCCGTGGCCTGTAATCCGCAAGCGAACTATACCGACTGAGCGACCGCGGCTTGTCGGCGAAGTTAGTGCCAACTTTAGCGGACAGAGGGTGTCGCATGGTCAGCGCAACGAATCTAATTTCGGTCTTCTAGGCCAGAGTCGCTATTTCCTTGAAATAGCTCCTCAATTATGCTCACGAGGATGAGTGAACCCCGTTCCAGACCAACTACTTCTCAGAAAATCTGGTAGCGTCGGGAATCGAATCCGGGACCTCTGGATCTGTAGTCAGTAACTCTGACCACTAGACCACAGAGGCGGTCTGTTGTTAGAATCAACTTAAAAAAATTCAAGGATCTAATTTTTCTGTTTTGATACGTCATGTCTAGGTGCTTGTGAGCTTATAATGTACATACTGTGGCATACGAGTATTTGTTCAAAGCAGGAACTGTGAAGCCTGAGAAACAGCCGTTGCTAGCGATCGGCTCTTAAACAACATTCGTTTCTTGACAACCACCGCGAAACAAACAGATGGAACACCGTCTGCCAGGCAGCAGATTCGTAATAAGCAAGAATAAACTGCTATGGAACAGCTCGGTAAACACGTTCCCGCGGCAACGGATACGCATGCAACAGATGAATGGTGTTTATACGTGGTCCTTGCCGAGATGTTATAAGCAAGGGACAAGGTTAGAGTTAAGTCAGGTGATAGGCGGTGAAGTGAAGACTACGATGTTGGTGTCAAATGGCAGCGAGTCAATTGCAAGGAAGGCAGGAGTCTGACAGCCGCCATTCAGAGAGGACTTGGACCCGGAAGCAGAGAAATAGCCACTGTTAGAAGCCGTTAACAGGCAACTACTAATGAAGACACTGAGGGCTGCAAAAGACTTGGCGTGTGCTGTAGTGAACTGTAAAGTGTGGAAATTTGCGACGGCGCTATAATTAAGTGTAGTTATGAGTTGTGTGTTAAAGTGGTCAACAAATCCAATATCCCCCATCCATAAACCCGTCGACAGTCACTCTAACTCGTGACAATACGTACATAATTTCCGGAAGGCTGAAATAATTATGAAATATTACTGCTGTGCTGGCATTTCAACTATATAACTTACGAAAAAAGTTTCTAAAATTGTAGGCATATTAATCATTATTTTTCATTACAATAAATTTCAAAACGTTCACGACATCGTCACAATAGGAAAAATAAGCAATTCGTAAGTACACCATGTTTGTAACGTATCATTCATTGCGAAAATGACCCGATATGCTACGTTTAGTATTTCAGACACCTGCGTTGATATAGCTCCTGAAAGTTTCGAGTGGCAGGCTGAAATTGCTGATGTATGATTTCAAGAAATACAGTGGCTGGCCGTGATGGAATGACTCTCGACTTTCTTTTAAGGTGCTTCATTTGGTCAACAGTGTTCATGGGGCGACATAAATACTGTTCCCCCCATTCGGAAAGACAGCAAGCATGTGACGAGCACATTAACTGCTGCACCCTCCAAATCCAATACTTCAATTTCAATATTCTTCATCTTGGAAACAGAACGTTATGTAACAAAAGTGGTAAGACGTTACCTCATTAGGATATGTAATTTGTTTTCGATTTATGTATTTTTAACGATCAAAACTGAAAGGGTGATGATACTTTTAGATGAATATATATAAAAAGGTAAAGCTACCCTGTAAGAGGCCGTGGATGCCCACAGGGTTGTGAGACGTCGAGGCTCCCACGTTTTTTAGACAATCGGCTCACAGCGGTGAGACTGTCAGCCTTACGAGCTGGCTATCCTTTATCCACAAGATGTCTGATACTCATTTCTGTTAGAGACTGAGTCGACCCCAGGGCCACAATGCAGCTAGAAGGATTAGGTAAAATGAAAAATCGAATGACATCGGAGTCCAACCGGCGACCTTCCGGCTTGGAGAACACAGTAGTGTGCCCCTTGGTGAATATAAAACGACAAAACGCCACAAGTTTAGAAAACAGTGATAGAGCGAATAAACGGATCAAAAGAAATTTTGTTCCAAATTGGAATTCAATTACTCTGTTTCGACAAAGACGCTAGGTTAAAATATTTTAATTTCTCGAAGCCTGCGTTCAGAATTTTCAAATACTGGTATTACAACGGGCGACAGCCTTCGTACTATTGTGCTGTTTCGAAAGGGTGAGAACTGTAAATTTTTAACATTTTAAGCCAGCAAAACTAGAGCTGATAGCTAAATATCGTTGACACAAACTGGTAGACCTGCTAACACAAAATGAATTTTTCTCTTGTCTATTGAACTCCGGGTGTGAATGCTGATTTTTATGTTCCTAGATCTGTTTCGGAATTTTTCGTTTGAAAGAGAAAAATATGGGCATGACGACTACACTCCGTTGTTGATGAAAACGCCAACCCCCTGTGGCATCCATGCTCTCTTTCCTTTGGACACCAAAACCTACGAGTATATTAAACTGCTTCTCCTACTGAATATTTTCGCGGAAGACAAAAGACTGCACAAATATTCTTAATAACGCGAAGATGAAAAATTTGTGACATTAATTTTTCTTACGACGAACCTGGATGCAGATCGTAACAGGTTAAAATACAAATAAAACAACTGCATCTCTTAATAGCGAATACTTCATCTGATTATACACTGACTGATAATAATAAAATCTTTCCCGCCAATCAGTTACGTCTGCACCGGCAAATCACTGTGCTGAATACACAGACTAACCTTAGACGTCCTTGGAACACACTGTGATCACGTGAGTGACGTGGCGGAAAAAATCTTCACGTGACATACACTTTACAGTTACTTATACCTTGCACGGAGGATCAATGGGTGTGAACGTGACGTCATCAACAAAATCCAATCCAATCAATAATGTCCAAACTGTATGAAACAATGTCCCGTATGTTGGAAACATTCGAATAATGTTTACATACGAATAAACACATATGCACATTTCAGCTTTCACGACATATTTCAAATGTGTACATACTGCAGCTTCATGTTTATTGCAGAACGAATCTAGTAACCTGGCCTACTCTTCACGTTTATACATTCCACGTGAGTCAGTGGTTTTCATTTAAAATTTTCCTTTAATATATTAACAGGCAGTAGTTCATTATAAACGTTAGGAAGAAGTCGGAGTTAAAACATACGGAGAAGAAACCAATGAACGGCAACAAGAGCAGGCGGAGGGTTTGGAAAGGGGGAGGGGGAGAGGGGAGGAAGACGTACAAAATTCTCTTTAGGCCATTCTTCAGAAGAAATATTTAGGACCTTAAAGACGGTATCCATTATTTTACTACGGCACTTATACACGTAAACATTATACGAGCTGTTTTAAATGGGGCAGAGGGATTTCTTCAAGTGTGTGACTTGCAGCACATGGTACCGCTCTGGTAACCTGTTCTTATCAAAACACTTTACGTGAAACGTGTGTATATATAATTATACTATAAAGCACCTCAACATAAGTGGAATTTTAGTAAAATAACTTAGTACATTACAGCCTGCATTTTAGAACCTTTTGATTTCCAACTAAATTCACGATACGTAAAAATACCCACGAATGGGTGGCTACTAATGCATAATGATATAAAATGCATATTAATCTTAGCTCGCACCTTTCGAACTTCACATGCTGATGCACAGATGACGAATCTTCCCAAACTGCCGACGATTCCATCATTGTTCTGTCTGTAGATGAACATTAGACAATATTTCACTTATCCAAATATCCGATTATATGTGTTTAACTTCCAGACTGGGCCACTGTAAATCAACAAAAGTCACTAAACCAAGAACTAACGCGGCCACAACAGCCGCTGTTCCGCAAATGAGCAGTCGGTTGTTTCCACGCCTCGCCACACGTGCCGATGCTCAATGACGTCATGCAGTCACACGATCGCCATGTGCCCCCGCTCTGGGGTCACGTGGAAATCAACGAGACCTACTGCTGCAGTAACAAATGAATGTCGACACGCGCAGCAAGACTTAATAGGTAGAGATTCATTATTTGCAATCTTATAAGAAAAGAACACACGAATAAAGTATGTGTATGTTGTATTACCTTCTTCCAAGAATAAGCAGTGACAATAGCACTTCGGATTATCATTTAACCGTTGCTCGAGGAATTCTACACAAGAGCCAATGATTAGCCCGTATTAATTAATGTCTGTCATGTAGAACATCCGAATTAACCAGGATCTATTTATGAATATTTATTACCGCGTATGGTGTAAAACGATTTAAAGTAGGCAAGATTTACCAGTGAAATACACTGGAGAAAAGACAGCTACTGTATTTTATTTGGTAACATTTAACACTTTTTGAACATTTCAAATAATCAAGCTTATTAACATGGGTATCAGCAGTAGGACAAGTCAAATATCTGCCCCTACCTGAACTTCTGAAAAGTTAAAATTGAAAAAAGAAGGGACTGTACCAAATAATAATTCCAAAAATGAATTATCAAAAAATTTACTCTTCTACGTCCCTTCGTGAAAAAGAATATTTGCGGCGCCCGTGCTTATTAGTGTAGACAAACCTATAGGAAAGTTTTCCGTCTTTTACTTCCAAACAAAACAAAACTACAAACTCCTTGGCTTTAGTCCGCAAGCGAACTATACCGACCAAGAGACCGCCGCTTGTCGGCGAAGTTAGTGCCAACTTTAGTGGATAAAGGGTGTCACGTGGCCAGCGCAACGAATCCCCACGGCCGTTAATTTCGGTTTCCTAGACCGGAGCCGCTATATGAAATAGCTCCTCACTTATCCTCACGAGGCTCAGTGGACCCCGTTCCAGACACACTACTTCTCAGGAAATCTGGTAGCGCCAGGAATCGAACCCGGGACCTCTGGATCTGTAGCCCGGAACTCTGACCACTAGAGCACAGAGCTTCCAAGCAAAGTAAAATTCGCTGATTTCCAAGCACATATGGGAATTCGTTTTAGACATAATCAGCACTACGTACTTCTTACAGAAACATATTTTGTAAATGCACAAACAATTTTTGTTTGGAAAACCTAAGCGAAAATGCCACATGTGATATATAGACTATAGATGGGACTATCTACGAGCATATTCTGTCTCTCATAAAAATTCTATAAAAGTTCGCGTATCCACGACTGTTTCCGCTCAAGAGAACAAGGAGCGAATGCATGGGAATGCTAGCCATATTCATTTTAATTATTATTTTAAATGCACAGGCAGCTGTATTATGGTATCTAATATTTAATCCTTCTTGTAATATTTAGTTTAATAAGAATTGGCGCGAACGTCGTGCAGTTATAGACCACTTCACATTCGCACCTACCGTCAATAATACAAACTTGTCTGCACATATGAACTTCTTATGTGTATGCGACACCAGCGTTACCTAATGTAGCGTCCTGAAATTTTGCGTTATTTATAGATTTCCGAAAAAAAAGCAGAATTTTTATAGAATGTAAAACAAAACAGCGGAAACAGGAAATGTGTTTATATTTTATTTTCAAATTAATGGCTATAGCTGATGAATCAGCATATGAAATTCTGTATGGTGATAGCTCTAAAACAACCTGCAGATTATTATTGTGTTATATGAATCAGTTTTAAGTATATTAAGAATTAAGAAAATCACGACGCCGTGTTTCGAAACTCCAAGGCTAGGTCTATATATTAGCAATGTTCTATAGTAAATATTATGCATATAAATGGATTTCCAATTTGACATGAGGCCTATTATGAATGTATAAGTCATACTGCTTTCCTTGGCATCAATATGCAGATTTAAGAATTTTGAGAGTAGTGGGCATCGAGAGTTCTTTACAGGACAACTTGTTAAGTCTAGCCTAATCCGCAGCCTCGTCAAGGATATTAAATATGATAATCGTGCCCTTCCAAGAATTTTATCAAATAATAAGACGTAGAACATCATGATTGCAAAATAAATTGTTTACGTCTAGCAGCAAAACGTTCTCTTTATCTCTGGTAGCCAGATTTCCACATTCAAGTGGATACTTACCACTTACCTGTACACTTCCACATTGAAAGTTGCATACAATGTGCACGAGATAAGCAATCACAGATAGGAGATCGAAATTTCGTCTTTAAAATGTTAGAATATTGAAACTCAAATATAGGGCACTTGAGGAAATTTTTAAAATTTTATCAAGGCCTTTAATATTTAAAAGCGTCGATTCCATGCTGTGATGTTTTGGACGATATCACAAAATATAGGGAGACTGCCTGATAAACTTCCACAAATCTTTCGGCGACTCAGGCGGAAAAACCGCACCACGGGACTGTCAGAATAAATAGCCGCTGTCCTAAAAGTCGCTTTACCGAGACGGAGAAGTGTTTAACTATGATTTGTTTCATTTTCGTTGAGATATATTTATTTGCAACATGTAATGCGGTGGTTACACTAGCACTTACTTCCATCAGCCTTCGTGTTATTAGTATATTAATTTTGTATTCCTTTCAAATATCCCCCTCCGGAAGGTGAGTAGAGTCTCGCTAAAACGACGATTAGGACATTCTGTATTCTTGCTTCTGTGAGTAAGCTAAACTAGGTCTACCCGCAGCTAGGGCCTCAAGGAAAATTTTTCGAAATTATATTCCAGGTGGACATCTTACATGTTTGCGTTGCTACATTTTATTCTGTTCTGCAGTCTGGCGCATGCTGAAACACGTGACTGTAATACAAGTGGGCGTCTCCGTCACAGTGATATGATGGTAAAGGGCGAAATGGCTGCACGTGGATCACGCGTATAGGTTTATGCGGAAACTCGGTGTAACTATGCAGCACATTAAAGTTCTATCTTCTGCGTCATAATGCCATGCAATCCATTGCCTATCTTATTGAAGACGAAGGCAAAATGTTCTTCAATAAAGGTCGTTGACCTTCAACTGACAGAACTCTTCATAACCATCACGGCGAGAACCTCAAATCCTACATGTAATAAATTATGAAGTTCGTCCTTGCACGTACCATTAGCGGCATTTCAATAGCATGCCCGCCATTTTAAGCCTCAATGCAGATACTGTCAGAGTCTGTGGGTATCGATGGAATTTGAAGTGGATTAATGTCTAAAATACTCGGCCACTAATATACGACAGGGTTGTTATATAACGGTACTTATAACAAATAAACAAAACTCCGTGGTTTTAGTCCGCAAGCGAACTATACCGACGAAGCGACCGCCGCTTGTCGGCGAAGTTAGTGCCAACTTTAGCGGATAATGTCAACGCAACGAATCCCCACGGCCGTTAATTTCGGTTTTTAGACCGGATCCGCCATTTCCTTGAAACAGTTCCTCAATTATCCTCGCGAGGCTGCGTGGCCCCCGTTCCAGACCCACTACTTCTCAGAAAATCTGGTAGCGCCGGGAATCGAACCCGGACCTCTGAATGCGTAGCCAGGGACTCTTGACTACTAGACCACAGAGGCGGTCCTTATGGGGCCTAAGTCAATATCGTCAATACTGAGAACGATACTGTCACATAGTATGTGTGACTATAGATGGGGTTTGGACTGATGAATGGAATTAGTGACCACTTTAACATACGACTCGAAAATTCATGTAATTACAGCGCCATCTCTAATTTCCACAATTCACCACAGCACCTGCTAAGCCTTTTCCAGTCTCCTGTGTCCTCAACAGCCGTTCGCTGGCAACGGTTTATAACAGTGAGGATTTCCTTAGCTTCATGTGCTGAATTCCTCTCTTCACAGACTCCTGTACAGAACTAAGCTCTAACCTTGTCCTTGCTTATAACATCTCGGCACAGACCACATAGAAAACACAGCTATTCTACTGTTGCATTTGTGTTTTGCTGTGGGAATGTGCTTACTGAGCTGCTGTCCAGAAATGGCCCTACAATATATTTTAATGCTTGTATGTATTTTGGCTTCATATGAAATTATCTCCCATACCCCTTGGGATTCCATGGATGGGGAGGTGGGAGGTTGCATACAGAACCACTGGTTTAGATTATAGTACATATAAATTACTAGTAATAAATTGTGTATAGCTAGACCTAAATATCTTGATGTATTCATGGGTTCTTTTATGATACTATTTCAATTTCAGGGATTATTTAGCATGACATAAATTTACCATTAATGATGAAAAGGCAAGAACTTGAAAGTACTATCTCTGCATATGGCTGGAGGGATGAACAAGAACCAATAAATCCTTAGTTATGATAACTGGCAGCTGCTTCAACATGCGAGCTGGATAGGTCCATAATCTAAGTCCAGTGCTTCACTGCTGTTACGAGTACCGTGCTATACAGTTGTCAGCATACACATGATCTGCTAATACATGTACAGGTATGTTCTCTTACCATTACTGTCACAAAAGTTTGTTCATCTAGAATATGTATGGAAACAAACATTTTCTTTGTTTATGAATGAAGCATGGAAAGTATAATATTTACACATATATTAATCTGCTATGACACGAAATTCCTGCCTTCTGCCTATCCGTTAGAGATAGCTAACCTTCATCACTGTGACTGAGTGAATAAGGTTAGCTCTAATGGACCTGCCAGAGTAGGTGCCTTACACTCTTTCACCTGAGGATGGAATCAGATCCAGTTTCTCAAATGTTGTGTTCTTTAAGATACCAGGTAATGCACAAGTCCACAAACTCAGTAATCCTGCGTGTTATTCATTACAAACAGAACGTTTCAAAACTGACCTGAAGAAAAGGCTTCCTTACATTTCTGCACTACTCAGTATTCAGTATATGAATAGGTCTGGAACTCATCTTGTAAAGCTGACTTGTTGCTATAACAAAGTACAGTGTAGAACAAAGAGAAATGTAATTCAAACTGTCAGCTCATTTTGGTACTGTTGAAACCTCAGGCAGGAATTAGTAAAATTATAGCAAGCAAATCTCTCAAATAAAATGTGGCAAAATATTGAAGATGGGTAATTTACTACATTTGTAGTTCATTTAACGCAGCTGTCAATAACTCAGACTATATAGCGTCCAAAGACAGACGAATAATGAATTGGAAAGGATGTATAACATTGGCCTCATAGACTAATGAAAGATTTTCCTGGAGGGACTGAGAAAAACCATGAAAAACGTGGTCAGTTGTCAGTGTTCCAGTCAAGATGCGAACCCGATACCTCTCAATACAAGTAAGAAGATCTACTGCTTGAGCCAAAATGCTTGGTAAGATGGTTAATAGTATACATGTATAACTGGATCTTAGAGAGATAGGATGGGGTGATATGGGCTGGATTGATCTGGCTCAGGATAGGGACCAATGAAGGGCTCTTGTGAAAACGGTAATGAACCTTCAACTTCCACAAAATGCGACTCAACCCCTTATCTATTGGTTACTCAAGGGTAAACTCACAGGGGTGTGAAACTGACAATTCTTCTCATCTAGAACTGAAGTTAAGAATGGCGGAGCTATATTTTTACTCACCCATTTGTCTTCATGGCACAGCCCAAAAGATGGCCTTGCTACAGTCATGGCTGATCTTGGTCACTTGCAGAAGCTGGTGTTAAGCATCACTGGGTCTCAGTACTGCCTTTGGGGCTGTTCTTAAGGTTCTGTTTGATCCCTGTCATTTGGTTGGAGATTCCAAGGTCAGGAATGTGATTGGGTAGTGGTCTGAACATAGGTCATTCCAAAGTCCTTGCCCAGATAATGACATCTGACTGTTTTCCAGATGGGTCATGATAAGATGATTGCTTCTTGGGCTTCCCATATAGAGAAATTTTATCATGTGAATACTGGCTACCGACTTGGCCTATAACCCTTCAGCCTGGAATACAAACAGGTCCAGGATGACTTGCAGTCATGAAGTGACACCACAATGCTATCCACCTCACTTACTGTTCATATCATGGCACTCCAGGCAGAAATTCTTTTGATTCTATCCCATGCTACAGAGTGTATAGGAAGGGCCTGTACAGGTGAACACACTTGCACATGCTCAGATAGCAAGGCAGCCCTGTGGGCCCTTAAGAAATCAAAGGTGATGTCAAAACTGTCTGTGAAAGTCAACAGACACAGTATGCATTTACTGTCTGAATTCCACTATGATCAGAGACTCAGGGGAGAATAACCTTCTTCCAAAAACACAGAGAAGAACTAAGTAGTTCATTCCCTGATCTTGAAGCAGCAGTTTCAATCTTACCATCTGGTTGGTAGGTTAAAGGTTAGGGAGTGGTTGAGGGAGAATCATTCTGACACTAGGCTATCACACTAGGTATGTGGCAGTTAAAATTCTTCATCAAAGGGACTTTGGATAACCTTAACAGGGATGTGAAACACAGTAGGCTGATAACAGGGATACTAAGGGGCCATTGCACATTTAGATGGCACCTACATATAATGGGCCTCTTGGGAAGCGCCATGTACAGTAAATGTGGACAGAAGGAAGACTCCTGCTGGTACATACTTCATCAATCTGAATATAAGGAGGACCTTTGGCTCTGCATGGTTGAAGCCAAAAGACCTCAAGAAAACATCCAGCAAAATGGTCAGAGCTCCTTGAAAGGCCCTAGCAATGTCAGGGGTCACAAGAGAGTTGCCTAAGTCTTTGGGGTGATGAGAAGTTGACCAATATCAACTAAATTAGATTCATAAATGTCAGGCATAAAGCATTGTCTGGTATTAGACATCTGACCGGACTGAAGGGAAGATGATGCTGAACCACATAAACAGCAATGAATTAAGTTCTGAGTTGTGTTTATCAATTAAAGTTGTACAGCAATACATCTAAGCATGAATTCTGCTGGGGCAGGTCAAGTTTGAATTGAAAAATTGAAATTGATTAAGGTGCAATATACAATAATTAAAACTAATAAAATGCACAACCAATCAAGATTTTTCAATTTAAAGAACCTATTATACATATATAAATTACTTAATTTCTTCCATTCTCAGCTTCCAGACTTTAAGTTTATGCTGTGCCTCCACTGATGACCACACTTCACAGTTTATAATTTCATCTTCAAATGAGTGTTGTATCCACAAATGGAACCTCTTCAAATCAAGTGACTAACTTAAAAAAAGATGGAAAGTACGAACTTATGTTCAATGCAATATACTCAGTGTATCATCAGTCTTGTAAAAGACATAACCCGGTATCTTAAAAGTAACATATATACACACACTGGCACTTCCTTCACAAGGTAACACTGCAATTATGCAATATCTCTTATACAAAGTAGTGTCATTCACATAACTTTAAATTTTCTAATCTATTTTCTTCTTCATAATTTCTTATGGAGCAACATCTTAATATGGTGATACCCAATTCTTCACAACTATTACCCAACTTGGGTAATATGAACTTGCAGTCCTGTATCTGTTAGTTGCTGAAAGAAAAAAAAAACGTGAATTGGTTTCAAGGGAAATCTGTTTCTTCTTTGTTATGTTTTAGGCCAATGGTTTATCATGAATAGGAACTACATAAGAAAACTCACTGCTTTTTAGAATATCATAATATTTCTGTATTTGAAATCACTGGATAACTGTGGTTTATGTTAACTCCACTAAGACAGCAATATAAATGATATTTACCTGCAAATAAACAACAGCATGGATTATAATTTAAACTAAAAAATAACAAATCAATGCACAGTAGTAGTAGCAGTTAGTGGTGGTGTTGGTAACACCATGATTGCCACTATATCAGCACTTACTGTAGCATTTTAACTTTATATCTTGATTTATAAAAAGGAAACTAGACAGAAAGATTTTACAAAAAATATGGACTACAGGTTACCTTCAATTTATAGACTTAGCAGAGTACAACAGGATTTGAATTTTACATGCTTACAATTGATGGTTATATCTACAAATTCATTATGCAAAATGAAATTCTGATGCACAAATACTGAGTGTCAGGGCACCATGATGCCTATAATTTTCAAGACGGCACTTATCATTTTCTTCCTATTATATTACAAGTCCATGAGAAAAGATAATAGGCAAATGAATTCCTTTCTTCCTTTCCTATCTTTATCTCCTTCCTTCCACTCCCTTACTGCATTCCTATTCCCTTTATGAGGTCTGTCCAAAAAGTATCCAACTATATTAATTTTCCCAAGGTAAGTAATGGTGAAAGGGTGGGGAAACTGAGCATTGTGGTAGAAGGGATTTTCATGCATATGCGTGATTTCTTGCTGCCTCACAACACCGCCAGATGTGTCTGTTGCTGCCAGATAGTGAAGTGGTGTAACACATGTTCGTTGCATTCTCATTTTGCTCAAGATGACAGAACGCTTGGAGCAGTGATACTGCATCAAGTTGTTAGAAACTTGGGGATACCCAGGCAGAAATACACAAAATTCAGCAGGCTTTAGGCAATCACACAATGGGGGTCACTCAAATTAAAGAGTAGTTCCACCGCTTTAAAGATGGCCGCATGTCAGTGGAGAGTGACCAGCGTTCCAGGCGTCTGTCAATGAGCTGAAATGCTGATGTTATTGACAAAGTGCAGACACTGATCATGGAGGACTGTTATTTGACAGTCTGGGAAACTGCTGATGAGGTTGGGATCATCAGAAGTTCCACAAACATGATTTTAACTGAGGATTTGGGCATGCAAAGAGTGGCTGCAAAATTTGTGCCCAAGCTGCTTTTGCCAGAGCAGCAACACTTCTGCCTTGAAGTTGCGCAGGACATGCTGCAGTGCGTCAACAGGGATCCTGAGTTCCTGAAGACTGTGATCACTGGTGACGAGTCGTGGGTGTGGGGATATGACATGGAAACTAAGGTCCAGTTGTTACAATGGAAGCATACAACATCCCCGAGGCCCAAAAAAGCACAAAAGGTTTGGAACAATGTGAAGGTGATACTGTTTTTTCGAATACTGAGGTGTTATGCATCATGAGCATGCACCACTAGGCCAAACTGTCAATAAGGAGTACTACCAAGAAGTCCTCCTTCATCTTCACGATGCAGATCAGCACAAGAGACTAGAGTTGTGGGACACCCTCTATCGGCTGAAGTTGTCATTACATATACATTAGCAAAAACAATGGACAACCTTTCTACTGTCAGCCAGAACTAATACATGGAACAAACTGATCATTTCTATTATAAATGGTTTATATTAAGTAAACAATATGAGGGGATACTGAATAGTCATTCTACACAGCCTTGTAGCTATGCACCTGCACATACATGAAACTGCAATGCAACTCGATTTGGACCCTTTTCTTTGGCAGTCATCCACTGCAATGGTATCTATGCAAAAAGTTAATGGGTTCACAGGAGGTTATATGACAATTATAATGTGCAGATGGTAACATAAAATGCCAGTAGCACAAACTTCCTTCTTGAACTTCGTGGGTGCTAAGAGTCTGATCAGAAAGTTTATTTACTTCTGTACTTAAAAAGTATGAGGCACCTATTTTATCATAAAACAACAAATAAATAAAGGCTTTAAGTTATATATATTTATTTTCTTTTTCCCCATACATTTTAAATGTATCCAACTGAGTCTTCCTCCACAGAAGACTACTGCAGGTGTAAAAATCATGAATACAATAAGCTGAGCTGCTGATGACCTACAACTGAAGGAGTCCAGAAAGTTGTACTTAACATTACTTTAAACATTTTTAGTTACAAAATTTCATTCTACATCCAAAAGAAAGCTCTACCATCTAACTGAAAGGAAAAACACCTGGTGAGGTAATGTTTTTTCCATGTGTGTCTATGGCACCTTAGTCTCGTAAGTGCTCTTTCATGTCTTCCCTTAATTTTAATCTGAAAAATATAGGTTGTAGATTAAAACATTGAAGAAAAACATGTAATAAGGTAATAAAATGTGACAAAACAGTGCTATAAATAAAACATACAAATAAGTGAACATTCTATAATATTTGTCTTAAGATAGCTTTCTCTGATGGTGTAAATATGAAACAGATTTCATACATGTTCTTGGGCTTTAGTCATGTCACTTTCTTAATTGTATTCAATGTTTTAGTGAAAATTACAACTGTTCTCTTCAAGGTGAATAGTCTGTGGATTAGTATGTACAGGGTGGGGCGCAGAAAATTCCTTTTTGTGAAGACGCATTGTGAAGGGAGGGGAGGTCGCAGAAAAGTGGGGATAGGCTCGGCGAACGCAGCAGTCGCAGAAATTTCTGTCTAATACCCCTCAGTAGGAAACATGAGGCGGACAAGTGAGCAGTGTGCATTTGCTGTCAAAGCCTATTTTTCAAACAACCATTCCTACGTGGCGGTGCAGCGTGCGTTCCATACTCACTTCGGAATTAAGCCCAGAGGTCCAGTTCTCGACCGGAAATCGATTGTTTTGTGGGTAGAGAACTTTAGGACAACCGGGAGTGTGGTGAAAAAATAATGAGGACGACAACAGACCGTTATGACGCCAGAATATGTGGAGGCAGTTTGACAGTCGATTTTGAGATCTCCAAGACGCTCTGCTCGCAAACATGCAGTCGCCCTAGACATACCCAATCATTCAATGTGCTGAATTCTTCATGAATATCTTCATTTCCATCCCTATAAGATAGTTGTTGTGCAAGAATTGTCACCACGTGATTTCCAGAACTGAATAATGGCGTGTGAAACGTTATTGGAAACTTTACCCCCTGACACACTTGTTTTCTTTAGTGATGAGGCACATTTTCACCTATCCGGATATGTCAACAAGCAGAATATGCACTATTGGAGTGGTAACAATCCCAGAGAGCTCCATGAAGGGCCACTTCACAGTGATAAAGTGACAGTATGGTGTGTGTTGTCGAGAGTTGGAGTTATTGGCCCTTACTTTTTCGAAGAAGACAATCATGCAGTTACTGTCAAGTCACAGCGGTATGTGGACATGATTAAAAACTTTTTTTTTGAACCAGCTCTTGAAGAAATGCATCTAGGAAATGCCTGGTTCCACGGCCCACACAGCCCGAGCTTCGATGACAGTTTTGAGGGCTAAGTTCCCCGGATGGCTCATCTCGCTTCGAGGTGACATCCCGTGGGCAGCGCACTCACCTGATCTAACGCCCTGTGATTTTTTTATGGGAATGCCTCAAGGCAGAGGTTTTTAAACATTGCCCCACAAACCTGTTTCAGCTGAAGAATGTTATTCGGCAGGATGTAGCCCAAATTCCAGTGCACGTGTTGGAACACGCAGAGGGGAACTTCAGAAAACGGTTGCATCATTGCATAAAGAACCTTCAAGATATTTTGTTTAAAACTTTAAAGTATGTTCTTTCATTAGCTAATCATAAATTTTGTCTATCGGCAATAAGTTTTCTTTTATTCACCTTCAAAAAATGGAAGTTTCTGCACCCCACCCTGTACATGTCTGGAAGGGTATCAGGTGGTGGTGATCATGGTCTGTGCTTATTTAGTGTCCATACACAAATACTATCATCACAGGTGTATTCTGGATGATGGCAGATGCCCACTTGCAGACATCTATCAATATTGGCCTACAGATTGTTCTACATATTCAAACTGAAAATGACAACTGTTAATGTTCACTGTAGTTAGAAGTATTATCACATACCAGTCACAGTCTGCAAAAACCCCAAATCAGTAATTTACAAATTCTGACATACTAAAACTAAGTTGACAAGGCAAAAAGGACAACTGTCAGCAAACAACTCTAGTTAGCTGGCCGCTCACTTCCATCTTGTGCCAAGGTCAAGAATGGTGGAGCTATACCTCCGCTCCTCATATCCCATCATGGCATAGTACAATTAAGCACAGGGACAACTTTACCTTTCTGTAACTAATTTAAACCAATTTCAATTAACAGCACTTGTTTTAATGTGAACTGCTTGCTCGTTGATTGAGAGAGGCAGGGAGAAGGGGTTCTAAGGTACTGTGTGGGAGGTAGTCAACCTAAATGTGTTATTCAAAAGTACATATGACTGGAAAGGAATATGGCAGACAGCAGGGAAAGTTAATACTATGAAAGTTTACATGACAATAATGAGATTTTCCCACTGTTACACTAGTTACATTTCAATTAAGATTACATCTACATTAATGCAGAGCTATAAAATCAGGCTGGGGGAAGCTTCATTTAATTATTATTGAAAATTGAGATTTCTGCAATATTCACATGTATAAGGAAAACCACTGCTGACTGTCTGTTGCTCTTTGTGTGTGCTCAAAGATCACTGTTAATTTCTCATTATAAAGGTTAGCAAATGTATGCACAATGTAAAAATTCCTGTTTACTCTTCAAAACTGTACTGCTTACAGAAAAAAATGTATTGAGCATAAAATGTGTGTTTTGCTTGTCTCTATAATTCTGTTTAAAATACCTTTCACTCCAATAAATATTTAAAGAGTTATGTTTTATATATATGCAGAAATGTGGGTTTGTCTTTCATGTGAAATGTTCTATATTTCTGTCCAGTTTTAACCAAAATTAGAATGTTTTGACAAATCTTAGTAAACTTCCCATTATGAACTTAACTTCATTAACTTCCCATTAACTTCATGAAAATCTGTTAAGTGGTTCTTGATTTGTTTCATGCATACTGACACTAGGAAGAAGTATTTTAATAGGTGCTCTGCAAATTTGTGAATGGACAAAAATGTAATGCTCAGCTAGGTAGGTCATATGAATGCACCATTATAATTTTGCAATCCATGACCAATAAAATTAATGAGATACACATCTTAGAATATATGAAACAGAATAGCTAGTGAACACAATAGCACTCACATGGAAGCAAGTAAAGTGATTAACTGTTAACCTCGATGACGGAAACACTGATCCTACCTAATGTATCAAACAATCAGGAAACCCATTCTGTGCTCATTTTATTGACTGTATAGATGGTTTTGCCTTGTTTCTTTAAATGAAGGAATGTAACTACAGTCATCTGTTGTGTCTATTTATTTATCTATATACAGTTTATTTAACATCATTATCAGCATCTCAGATTTCAGTCTCAAATGACAAAATATCACATTTACTTGCATAATTTATGCACTTTTTTACCCCCTCAAAATATGTCTGAATGTACACACTGAGATGAAAATGCCCCTTGATAAAATTTTGACCGATATAATTTTTGCAGAGACTGTAATTAAAGTTCAATGTGACATGGCAGCATGGTATGGATATCAGTGCCTACAGACTCCACCACTTAACCCCGATGTACAGTGGGATACCAATGTCCTCTAATAAAATTCTGACCAATGGAAAACTGTTTTGGTAAGTGCAATTAAAGCTGAACATGTTACAGCTACACAGATATACATAACTGCCTATATGGACTTCACTCTGTGATGTGCTGTTAACACTGAGATGAACATACCTATTTACAATGTTCTGAGCAAAGGATAATTTTCATGGACAATGTGATAAAAGTTCTAAATAATGTTGTCATAGTGAATCGCATTATTTTAAAAAATTATGCACCAGTCAAAATTTTTTGAAGGGCAAAAATATAGTATATTTTTTCTGAAAATTCTTCTCTAAAAGTAGCAGCATGTAAATTATTCAAGAAAAAATGGTAAGCAGCAAAAAATAATTCGAAAGGTCGTGAAGGGAAACAGTCATGATCTAGCTTCAGGTATTATCCCAGCATCTGCCCAAAGGATTCAGGAAAACCACGAAAATCTTCAGCATGCATATCCAGTCTCCAGGTCTAGATTTGTACAATATGAAATATAATCACAGCAAATATGAAGCTGGCATGCTACCCACTTGACTGCAATCTACACCTACTTAGTCATCCTGACAACAATCCAACTCAACTTACATTGGAAAAGTAAATACTGACATTTCAACATGTGACATATAGTGTTCAACCCTGTATTTTCTAACCATAAGTTGATATAACAGGGGAATTAAAAAATGAAGAAAGCAGTCTTCTGGGATTTGGCACCGTGTATATGTGATCTTAACCGACGTTTCGGAGGAGCGTATCGTGATATGTTCTCCGAAACATTGGTTAACACCACATATACACGGTGCCAGATCCCAGAAGACTGCTTTCTTCATAGTCACCGCCGTGAAAGCCTCAAATCTTACAAATTAAAAAATGTTTACTTTTAGAAAGCTAATCCATTAAATGTCAAATCTGTAACATTACCCACCATAAGGTATCAAAATATGCAAATAACTTTATCTCTAAACTGTGAGATAAAAAATAAAAGAATAAAATATTGTGACATGTTGCGCAATGGAGAACCCCTCCCCCCAGCAGTGGCGTGGCAGGTGAGTCAGTGCTCCATCACCCCCCTCAGCGCGGTGACGTTGCCCACCCGCACTGTGACGTGGCACAGCTTCCCGCTGTGACGCGGCACCGCAACACAACGCCGTTGTTGACACGGGCAACAGGCAACAGCGAACGGAATAAAAGCCGGCTGAGCAGCAAGCGAGAGTTAGTGTGTGATCAACAGTTCTCAAGGCAGCAGCCTACGAGTTGAGTTGGAATTTAGCACGCGGCGAGTTACGAGTTAGTGTGTGATAATCAGTGACAGTTTGTGATAACTGAGAATTAATTGGGAGTGTGTGATACAGTGACACTTATATAGCTCCTGTACTGTTAAACGTGTAGACTACTCAGAACAGAGTGAATTGAATACTGCGAATAGGGTTATAAAGTGTAAAACCCCGCAACAGTGTTATAAATAATTGTAGCTGAGACTGGTAGGTTGTTAAATAAACCAATTAACAATCCGAACGGCGTAATCAGTGGCTAAACACGCTACAATATTTATTTTTACCTTAATGTTACATATCGACAAACTGTTGAATTTGTAATAGCTACAGAGTTAATTTATAAAGTGTGTTCACATGAATAAACTATAAATCACATCTCGGAATAAAGGAGCACCTTTAACTGTATGTTGAAAAAATCTGTGCAAAGACAATGCACTTAGTTTCTCATACACGAGTGCCATTTGTTCTGTTACCATGGAAACAAAATTTATTTCTGCCAGGTAGATCATTTTTGGTTGCTGAACACTGAAATTATAGGATTTCGAAAGCGCAGACCCAGATGGGATTTGGAGAAGTCATATGCTCAAAGACAAAGCGTGCAAGAGACCCTAGAAGAGAAACTCGGTGCAATTGAAGGTGAAAGCGGAAATGCTGAAGCGCAGTGGAACGATATAAAAGAATGCATGTTAGATACTATCAGTGATTTGGTAGGTAAAGTTGAGAAGATAGCAAGAAAACCATGGGTTACACAGGAGATGATGAGTAAAATGGAGGAGCGAAGGAAATGGAAGAATGTCAACAATGAAGAAGGCAGGAGGAAATACAGGAGACTGAGGAATGAATTGAAAAGAGCCACGGACAGGGCCAAAAAGGAATATCTTGAGAAGATATGTAATGAGATTATGGAATTTCAAAGAACAGGCCGTTATGATTTGATGTACATGAAGACAAAAGAACTAGGATGGAAAGAGAATCATGGGATTCAAAATGTTGGCATCGAAGACTCCCAGGGGAATAGAATAGTAGATCAGAGGCAAGTGCTGAAAATTTGGGAAAATTATATTTCAGAACTATATGATCGACCTAATCGGCCAGAAACCTTAGAAGTTGAACCGGAAGAAGAAGTAGATACAGACGAGAAAGGACCATATATTTTACAAAGTGAGGTGGAAAAAGCTATCAAGGAAATGAGGAAGGGAAAGGCTACAGGAGATGATGATGTACCTGGAGATGTGCTCAAGTTACTGGGAGAAGGTGGTTTGAAAACACTGACAAAACTAATGAACACCATATATGAAAGTGGAGAGTGGCCCAAGGACTTTACAGAAGTTACAATGATTGCCTTAAAGAAAAAGACAAAAGCTACAAAATGCAGCGACCATCGCACAATAAGTCTTATTGCACATACAGCAAAGATAATAGCAAAGATACTTAAAAGAAGAATTGAAAGGAAAATAGAGGATGTACTTGGAGAAGATCAGTTTGGATTTAGAAGAGGAAAAGGAACCAGGGATGCAATTGGGATGATGAGAATTATAGCGGAACGAACTTTGGAGATAGATGAAGAACTGTGTGTTTGCTTCATAGACTGGCAGAAGGCATTTGACCGGGTAAACTGGACCAAATTAATGCAGATCCTGAAAGAAACAGGTATCGATTGGCATGAAAGAAGATTGATTAGCAAATTGTACATGGATCAGAAAGTTAGAGTACGACTGGACAGGGGGGAGACAGGAAGTGTGCAGATTGGAAGAGGAGTTCGACAAGGATGCTGTTTATCACCAATTCTGTTCAACTTGTACAGCGAATGCCTTACCAAGGAAGCTCTGGATGGGCTCGGTGACTTCAAAGTAGGAGGGCAAATTATTCAAACTGTGAAATATGCAGATGACCTTGTGTTAATGGCTAAGGAAGAAACTGTGCTACAGGGCATGATTGATAGACTAATTGAAATTGGAAGGTGCTATGGCATGGAAATGAATGTGGAGAAAACAAAAGTAATGAAAATTTCGAGACAACCAACCCCAGTCACAATAAAGATAGACCAAAAACAAGTGGAGAATGTGAAATGTTTTAAATATTTGGGTAGCTTGTTAACAGATGATGGAAGGTGTACTTGTGAAATTAAATCCAGGATTGCCATGGCAAAAGCTGCATTTAGCAAGAAGAAGAATCTTTTTACCAGCAAATTGGACTTAAATTTGAGGAAGAAACTAGTGAAATGCTACATTTGGAGCATAGCTCTGTATGGGGCTGAAACATGGACACTTAGGGCAGTAGATCAGAAACATCTGGAAAGTTTCGAAATGTGGTGTTGGAGAAGAATGGAGAAGATCAGTTGGACCGATTATGTGAGAAATGAAGAAGTGTTAATTAGAGTCAGTGAGCAGAGGAATATCCTACATGAAATAAGAAAACGGAAGGCTAATTGGATTGGTCATGTTTTACGCAGAAACTGCCTTCTAAAAGAAGCTATCGAAGGAAAGATAGATGGGCGGATAGAAGTGACAAGAAGACGAGGAAGAAGACGTAAGAAGATGCTGGATGACCTTGGGGACAGAAGAGGATACTGTCATTTGAAGGAGAAAGCTCTAGATCGCATTAAGTGGAGGAATTGTTTTGAAAGAGACTGTGGACCTGTCGTCTTGACAGATTACTGATGATGATGATGAACACTGAACAACTGATGATAAATCTGGTTTTGAGAAAACTGCATTTCACTTTTGGGATCCCAGTGTGTGTGCCGTCATTCTACTGAAGATCACACCTATGCAGTTTTACGAGGTGGTACGGGAAAGTTCCAAGACTGTTACTGTTGTAACTGCCTAGGTGAAAGTAGATGAGAGGGAAGGCCAAGGTCACACTTCCGCAAGCCTACTGCATAAGTCTGCCACGTGACAGTGTGCTGTGAATATGTATTGTTTCTACATGAGTGCTTTTTCGACTTCATGTTTCATTTTGTCTGTGACGGATGGCTAAGTCGAGCAACGTGTCTGCACCAAGTTTTGCATTAAGCTTGGTAAATCTGCTACCAAAACCTGTGAAATGATTCGTGAGGCTGTTGTAGAACATTCTTTAAGCCGGATAGCGGTTTTTGAATGGCATTCACATTTCAAGGCCAGGTGAGTGTCAGTTGATGATGACAAATGTTGAGGGTGAACAAGCAACAGCAAAGCAACAGAAAATTCTGAAAAAGTTCGAGAAATAATCAATGAAGAACACTGCCAAACAATCCATAAGCTCGCAGATATTGTTGAGTTCAGTTATGGAGTTTGCCACAACATCTTAACAGAAAATTTGAACTTGCAGTGCACTGGTCCTACATCACAACAACATGCCCAACCTGAAAATCACAGAGTTTGTGACTAACAACAACATGGTTATCGCTCCCCTCCCTCCCTACTCCCTGGACTTTGTCCCCTGTGATTTCGCTTGTTTCTGAAATTGAAAACGAAGCTGAAGGGAAGGCATTTTGAAACAGGGTCTGACATCCTAAAAGAATCGCAATCAGTACTCGACAGCATTAAGGAAAATGATTTCTAGGGTGCTTTTTAAGCACAGAAAAATAAATGGGATTACTGTATACATACCAAGGAAACTATGTTGAAGGAGATGGCAGCCAAAATTTAGTAAGTTAATCATCCAGCATTTCTCGTATTTCTGTATACAGTACCCATAAATTATTGACATGTAATAAAAAACCAACAGAGCCCTTGCTGAGAATATCATCATTTTGTGTTTTCGGGCCCAATCTTTGGAGCGAGAATATTCAGTTGCCATAGTGAGATGCCTATTCCCCCCCTCTCTCTCACACACACGCTGATATTTATAAATTATTATAATTAGTCCATTTACAAAGTAAAAAAAAAAAAAAAAAAAA
>NW_019721758.1:1929749-1936533 GCF_002891405.2 Cryptotermes secundus
GTAACAGGCCATGAAGGCCCATAGGGTTGTGAGACACTGAGGGTCCCACATTATCTAGACAACTGGCTCAAAGATGGCGGTAAGGTTGTCAGCCTTACGCGTCAGCTGCGCTTTACTCTGCAGGAAAATTATTTAATTAATTCCTGGTACTCATTTCTGTTAGAGGGTGAGTCAACCCCAGTGCCAGGACCTGAATCCGTTACCTTCCAGCTTGTAGCATAGTGCCTCAACCAACTACACTACCGTGTGCCACCTATTTACAAAGTATTGTTTAAAAAACTTTTCTGGTAGAAACCTAACAACAGGATATAAAGAACATATAAGAAACATAACATTTAACAAAGACGAATAAGCATTTGCCCAACATATACTAAACAAACGCCACCAGTATGGACTTATGACACGGAAATGGTTGAGCATGATAAAAAAGGGAACCTCATGAATAGAAAACTTCCACATTTATCACTTTAATAAAATTAATAAATCAATAGAAGAGCAGAAACATACAAAGGAGAGTAATAATCAGAATACTATGTTTGACATCATAATAAAACATCAGTACACACCCACAAAAACATCATGAGGCACAAGTGGTATAAATATGTGACTCAACATATGTTAGAACAGTATAACAACACAGCTTGGCCTGAACTGGACGACACTAAAGGTAGGATTATATATATAAAAAACAACTCACACATTCAAATAAAATCAGGATTATAAAAATACTACATAATATATTTGCAGTCCTAGTCATCAAACAACAGAACCATGATGTGGAATACATTCATCTTTCCTTTAAAGAGAAGAAGTATAAAGACAAGAACCAAATTGGTTCTAGATTTTAACAAAAAGTTTTTTAAATAATACTTTGTAAATAGACTAATTATAACAATTTATAAATTTTTAACAAATTCATGCACATCTTAGTAATTGTTAAAGGATATAATATTTTATATCTATGACACTGTAACATTAGTTTCTNTCTCTTTACCCTACCGATAAATGGTGCGTACCATCAGTCCCGCTGAGCAAGCAAGTTCAGCCACTTGCTTAGCGGTGTCTATAATGCTTCCCCCATCTATCAGAGGCCTTAGAGGCTATTGTTGGGCGGGAAACATCCTGGAATTTGGCTCAGTGATCCCCTTTGGGGATATGAGGTTCTTTTATGGGCCGTAAAGTTACGACACGGGACACACAGCTTAAAGTCCCTCCTGGAGGACTTGTTCCCTGAATTTTTCCGCCCTTAAAAATTCGACGACCTCTGCCGGGTATTTGAACCCGCGTACCGCGAGTAATGAGATGGGAACGTTACCTCTAGACTACGGAGGCCACTACTGGACAGTGTTAATAATTTTTGTTGTAGTAAGAAGTTCACACAATATTTAACTTATAAACGGAAACTGTTCTGTATGCTGATTAAAGGAGATGTAAATTGCAGGACACGAGGAAATTAATTCAGCTCACAATGTCATTGTTTTCTTAAAATATAAGCTTATATATTACAAATTTCTGTTCTGTTAGAACTGAATCAAATAATTAAGCAAACAAATATTTCCAGTATTCTAAAATGCAAATATTACCTAAGAGAGAGAGCGAGAGAGAGGACAAAACATGATTTAACAACTATGATATCTGGCATACTAAAGAGATCATTCTTTCCTTGATGTCTGGATTCTGAGTGCTTTGACTGAAGAATGCTGTGAACCAGCCTTATATTATACAGCAGTTATCCTACATACCTGACTTAAGTCGGGTCAAGTGGGGCAGGTGCTGCCTGCTATAACCGTTCCTCTGCCCTAGCCTTCATCCGGTTGATAAAAGCCTGTCCTTTGCTCTTGCGGAAATTTTCATATGGATCATTCAAGTTAATACCCACACCTTTGTACATATCCACTTTGTCCCGGACCTGCACCCACAAGACAATCAGACAATAAAATTACAACAAACTTGGTACACTTTATAATTACTGTACAGAAAAAAATATTAAACTCAGGTTGTTGAGTATTTCACACCTATTACATAGTCTACATAAACTTTAAAGTACACATTCATTCATTCACCAGTAATCTGCCAGACAACAGGTCCACAGTCTCTTCCAAACAGTTCCTCCACTTAATGTGATCACAAGCTTTCTCCTTCAAATAAAAATATCCTCTTCTATCCCCAAAGTCATCCAGCATCTTCTTACGTCTTCTCGTCACTTCTATCCGCCCCTCCGGTTTGTTTTGTCTCCAGAGGAAACATCTCTCATACGTGGTATCTCTGTTTTTGGAAAGAGACCATTCAGGAAAAGTCATAATGTGGTAGTTTTTCCATTTGCTTTCCACATCGCAGTACAACAGGCGTTCAAACCACTCTGGTCACGCCTGTTGCTATATGAACTTGAACCATCTCAAGCATCATTTGCTCTGTGCTTCAAGTCACTGCTGATGACGCTGCTTCCGGCATCAGTTTTTGGTCTCTCTCTTCGTCTGATGCCTGCTCTTTAACCTGTCCAGCAAGGGAGGCCCTGCCAGTAGCTACGCTACCGCTGGTATAGCTCTCACAGTCCTTGGCATACTCAAACCCTCTCACCACAATAAGGTGGAGACACCAATGAGGGAAGTACACATATACCTCAACATATGCATTAACTCAAATGTCTCTGGGCAGACTGTGTTGAGCCTCTGAATATTTAATGATGTCCTTTCAATTGCAGAGATCACATACCACAGAATGTGATGGGAAGATGATGAAGAATGAAGAACAACTAAGGTTCTGGAAGCAAGAAGGTGTGGCCTATACCAAGGTACTATCCTTGTATTCAACTGGAGAGACCAAAGGAAAACCACAAAAACCTTAGTCTGGAGAACCAATAACATGACTCACCAAACGTTTACAGGTACCAGGGACCTCCCAAATATAAATCTAGAGAAGTACCAGTACACCTATTTACACGGTCAGAACATTGTAGGTGTTACATGTTCCATCTCCTGAATCTCTGATGATAAAGATTAAATATGGTCTGCAAGAACTTTCAGCAAAACTTACTAATAGAATATGATTTTCAGTCCTGCTGGACAAATAGAATTCACTTAATTTCTTCCCTTATTACTGGTTGCTTTCATAATCATTGGGGCATAACAGAACTCACTATGTGTCCCAAAACCAATATTTCACTGTTAACACTACGGCAAAACACCCAGTAGAGCACATTTAATGGAAGAGTTCGTATTTCATTCCAATTCTAAAGAATTTGCCAGTACCTATATAAACTTCTTTGCGTGCATCATTATGAGTCACACAGTTTTTTCATTCCCTCATCTCTCAATGCAATGCTCCAGACCCTTCCCACATGTCCATTCCCATTTTACTGATTTCAAAAAACCTTCTCTGACAACAGTTCTCAATACATCCATCATTATAACCACTCCCAATATCTTATTTTGTTTCCATAAAGGTTTTGTCTTCTGACAATTCCCACTTACTGTTAAAGCCTGATATACTGTAATTCATCAGTTACAAATTAAATAAAGGTATTTTTAATATATAGTGTTTACATTTACTATCACCATTTTTTCTTAAATGTAAATGCTCCCTATTATAAAACTGAAATTTGGTATACTTAGTTTGAAGGTGATGTGGTGCTCAACAAAACAAAAACTCCATGGTTTTAGTCCGCAAGTGAATTATACCAACCAAGTGACTGCCCCTTGTTGGCAAAGTTAGTGCCAACTGAAAGCTAATTCACATGCTGGTTAATTACCTGCCTTTGTCACTAGTTAATTATGCTTAAAATACTATTATTATTATTATAATAATCAATTACTGTAATGCTAAGTGATGAAACCACCAGAATTTATTAAAATGAAGAAGACAGTAAGAAAATCTGAACCTTTTCCCATGTGAACCATGCCTGCCAAGTGAAGGCTAAGCCAAGGCATCATCCCATTACTGCACACTCCAAGGAAATGAAAGTGCAGGAAACTGAAGTAGCAAATCTGTCGGGAAGTTACAACACATACTGGTCCAACAATAACAGCAGCAGCAACATATTACATAGGTACAATTTTAAGGCCATGGTGTCTCTTCTATGCTTTTATGTGGGAAATAAGTTAAAAGAGTAAAATACACATAAACTATATGGGAAAAATTAGGATCAAATTATTTTAATGTTTAGGGTGTGAAAATGTCTTGTGTTATCTTAAATGGGTTCTCTTACATTCTGAATTTCACCTTTTCAGGGCTCTTTGTTGTAGAATCTGATTTCAAACTGACATGCCGTATACCAACCTCTCCACCAGAGATGGGTTGTTCAATGCCTTGTTCCTTTGCACCTAGACCTGCTCCACCCCAACCCATTTTTCGAAGCATCTGGTGACCTTTATTGCTCTCATCCAACTGCCTCTGGGCCTCTGTCTTGTTGTAAGATGAACCTCTATAAAACAAAGCAAAAATTTATCAATTTACAATTGTCCAACATCAGCTAATCTGTCTACCAATTTATGCTTTCACCAATCTTGCCACATCAATTTATATTATTTCAAAGTTTAGGAAACTGAGAATATAACAGTATGTCACAATTCATCACATTAGTAAATATGGGTAAGCAAAACTGCAGAAAAGTGCAGCTACAATCTTCTGGAGTCTCTTAGCTCAACCAAAAATAAATGCAAATTCTATTAACATAACATAACATTGCATTGCATTATGGATCCAAAGTTAGTAAAATGACTGTAGGATGTTGAACATGTCATATCAGTCATATCAGGAAAAAGATATCATCCTTCTTCATCACAAACTCTGCTGGTGACACCCCAATTAAAGCATCCTGCCAATCTTATAATAATGAATTTGAAAATGAACTGCATGCTATTTTTGTGCAATACAATACCAGCATAGCCATTTATTCATAAAAATAACCATTTAATCTTTACACATCAGGATTCTCTATTTCCTGTAAAGGGCTATAATTAACTAACAGGAATGATGGTGGTGTTGGACTCCTTTCTGGACTCCGTTGCTGTGATGACTGGCGATTGTGCGGGCTTCTTGATCGTGATCTTGAATGTGATCTTGACCTGGACCGAGACCTAAAAGAAAATGTGTATGTGGAACTTAAATTCGATGTTACTCAATCAGTTCCAATATTCCCACTAGTATTATGGTGAAACTTTATTATTTTGGAGTTGTTTCATACTGCTGTGGCATATGGTCTCTTACTCTACAATAAGAATGTAAATTAAAAGTATCTGAAAACAGAATGTCCAGAAAAATCTGGGACCAAGAATGAAGTAAATGAACTTTTTGACAATACATAATAACATACTTCATGCCACACACAGGTAACCTAGCACTGCCAAGGTAGTGAAGCCCAGGAGATTTCAAGTGTCTGGACAAATAGCTCAGAGGAGGAGACAGAAGCTGCGTGGAAAGCAACCCCCTGGAAGATTAATAAGATATCAGAATAATATTAAGATGGATCTTAGGAAGGCAGGCTGTAAGGTTGGGAGGCAGATGGAACAGCACCATGACTGTATTTTGTTGAGCATTCAGGTCCAACTATAGAGTTAGTCACTTTATTATTTACATTATTTCAGATAATGCCTGTGCCACAGTCAAGTCAAAAAGTATGTAATTGAAAAAAGTTCATCCCATACATCTGTTACAAGAAGTAACCCTGCTATCAGAACACTTGTATATGGCTCAAAAAATTCTACATGTACTATCTTTATTATATATGTTAGAAGTGGGGGAATCAACTGACCCAGAATAAAACCTCTATTACAATGTGCATATGATAAAGAGAATGAAGAAATATGTTATATTAACATTTCTGCTTATAAAATTTATCAGCCTTTGTTGCAGTGTGCAGTAATTAAAGGCTATAATAATATGAAGGTAATTTCTTCTTTCAGATGTGGCTAAATTCAAATAACTGAATAGATGAACATGTTCTTTACGATAAATGATACAAACTCCGTCCTAAGTGCAAACAATATATATTTATATGTCTTTGATCTTGTTCTTTCTACACTACATGTTTCGGCCTCTATCGGCCATCATCAGGTGTATACTCTTAACGTTGCTGCCACACTGAACCCAGTCTAAAACTTAACATTTAAAAACACAATGTCACATTCTTCGTATTATCAACATCTACATCGTTGATATGTGTCTGGTATGTAGATTATGTTGCACACGTCAAACCCGATATTCTTGTAGTAGCACTCTAAAAATCTTTAGTTATGATGTTTTTAAAACCTTTTAAAATTTTCTCTAAATTTTAAATTTAAAATTTAAAATTCTTAGGGTTACTCGCCCTATGTCTAAGTGCTGGAGCGGCTAGTTCTTGTTTTCACACTGTACAGGTGTTATTTAATGTAGTCTTCTTGTGTGAGTGCCGCTGCTTGTCTGTACTACGGTACAGTACGGTACGGTACTATCGGGTTTGACGTGTGCAACATAATCTACATACCAGACACATATCAACGATGTAGATGTTGATAATACGAAGAANTCAACTGACCCAGAATAAAACCTCTATTACAATGTGCATATGATAAAGAGAATGAAGAAATATGTTATATTAACATTTCTGCTTATAAAATTTATCAGCCTTTGTTGCAGTGTGCAGTAATTAAAGGCTATAATAATATGAAGGTAATTTCTTCTTTCAGATGTGGCTAAATTCAAATAACTGAATAGATCCACATGTTCTTTACCTTGAATGTGGCTTATATGATCGGTTTTGTCTTCTTGTAGGAGATCTTCTATTACTATTGTTGTTACTGTTATTATT
>NW_019721758.1:1936748-1978994 GCF_002891405.2 Cryptotermes secundus
AATATCGGGTTTGACGTGTGCAACATAATCTACATACCAGACACATATCAACGATGTAGATGTTGATAATACGAAGAATGTGACATTGTGTTTTTAAATGTTAAGTTTTAGACTGGGTTCAGTGTGGCAGCAACGTTAAGAGTATACACCTGATGATGGCCGATAGAGGCCGAAACATGTAGTGTAGAAAGAACAAGATCAAAGACATATAAATATATATTGTTTGCACTTAGGACGGAGTTTGTATCATTTATCGTGTAGAGTGCAACAGGATGCTTAAATATAATAATGTTCTTTACCTTGAATGTGGCTTATATGATCGGTTTTGTCTTCTTGTAGGAGATCTTCTATTACTATTGTTGTTACTGTTATTATTACTGTTGTTACTAGCACTGCTATTATTGTTGTTGGAACTGTTTGTCCTGTTATTGTTATAATGTTTCAGAGCTGATGGTGGTGTTCTAGAGCGAGATCTTGATTTTGATTTAGACCGAGTCTTCGAATTGGAACGACTACGACTACGTGATTTGCTGAAACAAAATAAAACAAAACATGTGACAACTGCCTTGAAAACAAACGTGCCTGAACTCCTGAAAAAGATGCATAAACAAAACTTTAGGACATACAATTAAATTCAAATTTCATGTTTCAGTGAAAATTCAAGTCAGAGAATAGGTGAGCCAATTACAGCACACTCAAAATCATTGTACGTATGTAGTCAATCATACTAAACAGCAAATAAAATTAAATACTGAATATGAGCCCCTCTAACTTTGTATGTTTTAGATGCAAACAAACAATATCATAAAAGAACCATTACTTAATACATCGATTTCCTACTAGTTCATAAAAATGTGAAATAAACCTATAAAACTGTAAGTACATTCTAATTCAGCAATATGGGAAATATGAACACCCAAAAAGTTACAGAATAAGTACGGCTTGTAAAAAGAACTTCATTACAGTAACAAGAATCTTTGGCCTGTAAATTTCTTGTCTTCCATTTTATTTACCACTGATTAAAACATGTGGAAGCTTTTATGTAATAGTTTCACCAGTAAACAAGTAAAGTAAAGCAAAGGTTTCCCTGTAACAGAGCGTGGAGGCCCATAGGGCTGTAAGATGTTGAGGTTTACACATTTTCTAGATAATTGGTAAGGCTGTCAGCATTACACGCCAGCCGCCCTTTATCCCCAAGAATATTTCACGGATATTCTTGGTACTTACAACACAACCACTGCCATCATAATGTCATCATCAGAATAAACTTCAATATAAACTAGACCTTCAACTCCAGTTATTTGGAAATCTGTATTACTGAAAATTTTAAAAGAAGTTATATATCCTAGTACATAACAAAACTACGATACCTGCGATATCGCTTTTTAGGTGGTGAACGGCTTCTTGATCTAAAACGTATAATTGGTGATGGTGACTTGGAACGTTCTCTTATACCCTCGAGAATATCATCATCTTTTTTCTTCCTGGCAGCATTCTTTGCTCGGTAATATTCATAGAGTCCCAGCTTCTCCCAGCCTTCACTGTCAACAATCCGCCTGAGTAAGTCAGTGTACATGATGCGCAAAAGAAGTTCATCATTCATTACATTACTTGCTATTATGAAACCTTGCAGTTCACACTGACCTTATCTAAAAACAACACTACACAGCCTATAACTGATAAAGTTGTTACTGCCAGAAGAACTTTCATGCATTAGTTATATGACTCCCTTTTATTTTTACTTGTCTCAATAAAATGATTACTACCAATAACCAACCTGAAAATTGTATATTATTAAATAATTACTTTAATTTCACACTTTCATTCTCAGTATTTCACTTGTGGATGACCATCAAATATAAACTTTGGTAATATATCTAAAAATCTAAATATACCTCATGCAGAGGGACAACAGTCACATGTCAATGCAACAGTGAAGCGATAAAATTTGCCAATAAAAAAAAAAGTGGTTTTCTTCAATCACCCAACTCCCTTTATAAATTTATGACAATAAATCTTACACTAAACCCAAAATTCACAAACATTTCAGGGTAACAGAAGCAAAGCTCCTTAAGATGTATTTATGACTAATTTAACAAATTAAAAACTTCAAACAGTAGAGAATTCTGATGAATTTTCTCTGCTAATTTGTAACTGAATATTTTTCACTTAGAACCACTTATTTATATAAACAAATAACCATGTTTTTATTATTGAAACTCATTTTATGGAACTGTGAAACGAATATATAGAAAGTTCACTTAGTGTATCTTCATGATCAACTCTGCTGAATAAAAATTCTGAATATCAAGGTGCTCTAATAACAAACCTATAATGCCAAAATTTTGTATCATGTAATTTAAGCAGTGACCCACAATACATTTGCAAAATAATCAATTAAGAGTGCCGTCGTTAGTGTCATGGTAAAAATGAAGTCTGATATCTTATGACATTACTGTGTCCAAATACAGGATTCTATCTCATGAAGACTATGCTCATCCTTTACAGTAAACAATGTAACATTTTTAAATGTTATACACAATTTCTTGGCATTTTTTCATTAAATTATTTAGTTTATGTTTTGCACAGCACTGGAGTCCAATCATACCCATCTTTCATTCACATGCTTGTGATATTACTTGTAAAACACAGCTTAAATTTAAATAAGTAATGCATAAAACATGTCTTATGACAAAGGACATTATTCTGCTGCACATCTTTCCTTTTCTTTTCCCTTCAGAATACCAATAAATACCAAATGTGCAAGAAACATCCATCACATCACTTTGATAGAAATCGACCTACCTATCTCTGGGCCGGTCATGGCAGGGTGGAGCATAGAATGCCTCTACAGCTGCTAACAGTCTCTCACTGGGTGGGGCAGGAGGAGGAAGTCTGATATTATCTGGATCCAATGGCTTGTATTCCCCATCCTCCAGCTGTAACCACAATAATAATGCACAAACTCAAGGTCACCAAAAGTAATTAGGTAGATATTAAACTGGCATATTATATAGATAATCTGAATATATTTGAGATTTAAGATTACAGGAGCATTGAGCAATCTGCAAATATCAACACCAATATGTGTATGTAAAATACATTTTAACAAGGTTCTGGAAATAGACAAAACAAGACTGCAAGGATGCATCTTCACCTACACGCCAAATTTTTTGGTGAACTGGCAGCTGTTATTCTCTTCTAGTATACAAGAAAGGTGAAGTGAATATATTGGTGTGAATACACTGCACATACTTGACCTTGACTGTGTTACACCGGAAACAAAACCAAATGTTACTTGGTTACAAAGAAATCTGTCTGACAGGTGAAGCCAGTTTCGAGAGAACTGGCATTTTGTGCTTGGGAGCACAGTGCCTTTACTGTTATTTTCCTGAAGATACCACCTATACAGTTTTATTCACGGATACAGTATCAATACAATAGAGATTTCATCAAACTGTTAGAACCAATTTTGAGTAAATCACCCTTTCATTTTCTTCAGTTCATCCGGTAGGTCATTATTTGTGGAGCTTGAATTTTCAGATTCACTTGGCACTGTTTAGGATGGATAAATTCTTGAGTGCTGAGTATGAACGGAGGTAGGATAGTTCAGTCCACATAGTGGCTCGCTATGGGCAGGGCAGTTGCAGAATTGGGGTCTGATTCCTGGCATGGGCAAGAGATGTTTCTCTATTCCACAGGATTCAGACTGGCTCTGAGGCATATCATGTTTCCTATCTAAGGATACCAGGAGCTCTTTTCCCGGGGGTTAGGCAGCAAGGGCACAAAATTTATCGTTCACCTCCAGTTAGTGCCAAGGTTAATAATTTGTGGAGCTATACCTGCACTCCCCTTGCAGAATAAACTCTAAATCGTGCTGCTGGTCGAAGACATAATATTGGCTTCCAAAATAGAAGGCACTGTGAATATGTGGGAACTGGCAATTTAGATGTGTGGCATCAATTGAGGTTTGATGGTGGTTTTTCATCTCAATAAACAATCTGTGTATTAAAAACAAACATGTCTCATTGTAAGGACTTCAGATCCTGGCTAATAGAAGGCTGTAGCACAAACACATGAAGAACATCTAGCCCAGGTATCAAGAAGCTATATTCTGTGCACACTTACACCTTATATTTTTATATTTTAATAAATCTGTATTAACTTTCTGTACTTTCAGTATATTACAAACTGGGGTTTACAGCATATTCAGTGACATGGGTATTCAATAAAGTGTGGTATATACATTTGCATGATTTTATATGCATATACTTAGTAACTGTAAACAGCATTATAAAAGAAGTGACTTGCACAGATTCACATTCCACCAAGAACCAGTAATATCATACATACATCAGATTCAGTCAAAAATGACCATAGGCTATGGAATAAGCCAATGGATATATGCAGAAATTTCTATATTTCTCATGAATGGTAAGAAAAGAATTATGCACCCATAGCACAGCGCTTAGGCAAAGCAATAACTTTACTTTTAACTTACCTTAATGAGTGGTACCATGAGTCCTGCAGGAAGTTCAAAGTATGGAACACTAGGCATCAATTCATCCATTGAAACTTCAGGAGGTACCTGATTATTCACTGGGGGTAATGGAAATCCTGGAGGTGGCTTACTCAGATCAGGAAGTTCCAGACCTAAGAATTTAACAAGTTCATACATTTAAACCTGATTTAACAGCTTCAACTAAGATGACACATAGGTTATAAATATGATGATGAGACTTGTAGCCCTTAAAGCAATTTTTATCCCTTCTTTCTTTCTTCCTTAATTTTTGCCCCCCCCCCACTTGCTACTTAGTAAAAGAGCCAATATGATGAAGTTACTACTCTGTTGGCATAAGTGCAAAGGTCCTGCTATTTACATTTTGCTGTCTGTTTTAGTTTATTTCACGACATTTTCTCCATTTCATAGGTTAACATAGTGTCAAAGAGGTCAAATGGGATGAAGTGGAAAGGAGAAGGAAGGGAAGCAGCAGTTATAGCATATTTTAAGGTACTAGTACTGAGAAGAGCTATAAAAATCCTCCATCAGGAAGGCAGGCACCTGGACAAAGCACCAAACCCAGTTCTCCAGAATATAAAGTATGATACCTAAAGAGCCAATCATAAATAGTTCTGCTTAACAGCAGACTATGAATGGCAAATCTTACCTGGCGGAAATGCTGGAAGATATCCTGGGGGAGGTTGACTGAAATTAATGTCTGGAGGCCCATGACTTGGGGGTACTGGAGGTCCATGTTGAGGAGGTCCTGGTGGAGGACCATGTTGAGGAGGACCTGGTGGGGGACCATGTTGTGGTGGACATGATGGAGGTACATGCTGAGGAAGACCTACTTCATTCTGATGTGGTGGAGGTGGAGGAGGAGGCTGTTGTGTGGCTGAGAGCACTGCCAACGCTGGTGGTGGCTGCGGTTGCTGCTGTGATTGTTGTGGCTGAAGGTGAGCAGGGGGCAGACTCTGAGGTTCTAATGAACACAAAAATCAACAAGAGAAATGGTCAAATTTAGAGCTGTTCTGTATCTTCTTATGCTACTTATTTATCCCTAACAGCAGATACTGTTAAGTGATAAATTATAGGTAGCTTTATTATTCTCAATTAAGATGAATCACGGCCTATTTTGAGATCTAATCCAAACATTTGCCTGGAGAGAATGAAGAAATCCTCTAAAGATCTCAATCATGGTAGCCAGCCTATAAATTGCATTCCTTCATAATTTGGTGGGTCTTCTTCTCCCCCTTTACATTGTTAATCGACAACAAGCCTGCTTTCAAAACAATGAAAAGCATTTGGCAGGTGGGGGTCTGTGAATTCTTTATATATAATTAAAATGGTATAAATAAGTGATACCTGATAAGACATCTTAAAGCCTACATTTATGCTATTCTAAGGTAATAAATTTATCTTAAAATATCCACTATTTGTATTACATATATTTTGTCAATCACAAAATTTCTAATGTTGCAGATAAATGAACCTAACCTGTTTTTGTTTGATGAACCACTCGTGAAAATGAAGAAGAATCTGAGTTCATAAAACCTAAATGAAAGGGCACCTGACTGTTTCACCTGTAGTGGCTGTATTACATTACTGATTACTCTACATTCTCAAAAGTAAAATGTGTCCCCTAACAATTGACTACAGTGAGAACAAAACATTTCCTTCTGCACCTATTAGCATGAAATAATAAGAGCTCTCATTAAGACAGAAGAACTAACTTCATACAGCTAGTAGTTCTCAAGAAGCTGCCAGTTGTGTAGCATTTTATGGAATCCAAAGGTTCAATACAGTGTTCACAAGAGTCTACCACTGGTCCCTATCCTGAGAAAGATCGGTCTAGTCTATACCACACCATCCTATCTCTTGAAGATCCATTTTAATATTATTCACCCACCTACATCTTTTGTCTTCCTATTGGTGTTTCTCCTTCTGGCTTTCCCACCATAATCCTATCCTAGCTATCTTCATGCCATGATTTTTCCTTGCATTCTGGTGACCTGACAGGAACATATACTTAGTTTTCCCTGTTTACTTCTTACCCAACCTCCTTACTAGGGTCAATCAAAGAGTATGTTATCTCCCTGTATATTGATATGATCAGCATAGACCACCAGCTGTGTCCCATTTCATTTCAGTCCCATCTGGTTTTCCTGGACCTTCGTAATGGCATATTCTAAAGTAGAGTTGAAGAGGAGTGGTGACAAAGCATCTCGTCTTAGACCATTCTGGATTGGAAAATTATCAGACAAATGTTTACCCATACAGACTTTACTACACGTTTCATTTAAACACATTTTAATCAGTCTAATTAATTTCATGGGTACCCCCAACTCTATGAGAATACTGTACAATACTTCCCCCCTAACTGAATCACAGGCTTTCTTGAAGTCTATGAATAACTGATGTATTGTCTCATTGTACTCCCATTCTTTCTCCAGCATCTGAAGAATACAAGAAAAAATCTAACCAGTATTTGATCTGTTACATTGAAACCCACACCGATGATCCCAAATAATTTCATCTATATATGGGCTTAACACTGAGAGAAGGATATTGGATAAAATTTTGTATGAAGTTTATAGCAGTGATATTCCACAATAATTACTAGTTAGTTTTACCACCCTACTTGGAAATTGGTACAGTAATAGACTCCTTCCACTGATAAGGCAATTCTTCATTATACCTAACAGAATAAATCAGTTCATGGATCTCAAACTGTAATGTTTCTCCCCCTGCTTGAATCAGTTCAGCCGAAAATTGATCACTACCTGGTGATTTATACCACTTTAACTTTGCAACAGCAACTGCAAACTCAAAATGACTAGGGTCAGGTATTAATGGCGCAACTGTATGTAGATCACTACCTGGTGATTTATACCACTTTAACTTTGCAACAGCAACTGCAAACTCAAAATGACTAGGGTCAGGTATTAATGGCGCAACTGTATGTAGATCACTACCTGGTGATTTATACCACTTTAACTTTGCAACAGCAACTGCAAACTCAAAATGACTAGGGTCAGGTATTAATGGCGCAACTGTATGTATATCTATCTGCCTAACAACAATGACTCCATGTACATTCAATAACTGAGGAAAGTAGTTCTTCCACCTATTCAAAATGTTGTGGGAATGTGCAAGTATATCACCATTTTCATCCTTCACTAAGTTACTTCTAAGTTGGTAACCCCTCTTAAATTTATTCATTCCTCTATGCAGGTTTCTATTGTCCTTGTTCTTGCTGTTCATTGAAAGCTCATTAATTTTGTCTTCCAGATACTTCTCCTTTTTATTCAAGCAATGCTGCTAGATTCACGCCTTATGTTGTTCAGATTATCCACACTGTACTTCTAAGAGTCAGATTTCTGGATGTGGCAAAGTTTGCTACTCTAACTCCATTACCATTACTAATTTTGTGCAAACTCTCATTCAAAGTTTAAACATATGATTCCAGTTCCCCCACCTGGGAATAGTAACTCATGGCTTCAAGTGACTTGAGGACTGCAGCACTCATTAGTGGCAGTATGTCAAAACAGCACAAAAAAACCAACTTGGCTGCTGGAGTGTGTATGCCACACGGACACCTTCACGAGCAGTGTCAGTATACTTGGATATAGCCTGCATCTAGGTTTATTTAACCTTCATTTTTGAGTACTCCTTTACAGACACATAGGTTTGAAGCCATGTCCAAACTGTGGTACAAAACCACAAAAACAAGAAAAAGGAGTTCATAATTGTGCAGGGCCTGAGTAATGGCAAATATAATTTTAGAGGAAGAAACCTTTCATGCCACATACAGACATGGCAAATCAATTACAAAGATGGTTGGTGAATGTCAGGAAGCTATGGTACATGGTAAAATACCTGATGAAGGAAAAGAAAAGCAGAGTCATGTTGCATTAATTTCATGACATGGTGAACTTAAAGAGGAAATACCTACTCTAGCTCTCAAATGTCACATATCAAAATCTTCACAAACAAACAGAAAATATTACACTTGTTCTATTTCTTACACCGTTTCATGACATTTATAAAAACAGGAAGATGTTTAGTTTTGGCAAACACACAAGAAAAATCCGAAATTTTCTTGACAAAGGACCAAAGGATTAAATGACAAATGCAATTTCATATATACTACATGGTTTTGATGGCTCTTTGTTCTTACCTGGAGCAGGAGGATTCACAGCTACAGTGCCAACTGCCTGTTGCTGCTGTTGCTCTAATTGCTGTTTCTGCTGCTCCAATGTTTGAATCTGCTGCATTGCATGCTGGACAAATGCTTGATGCTGTGCCTGATACCCTTCATATGTCTGTTTTGTAGTTGTTGTAATGGGTGTGATCACAGCAGCATGCTGGGTAATGAGTGAAGCCTGATATTCTGACCATGACCGGGATGGATTCTTCAATTTCTCAACTACTGAAGCATCAAAATAGTTGTTTTTTGACTCCCACAAATTCAGTAACTGTAAGATGGAAGAAGGATATGCTAGACAAACTGGTGGATATCTAATTTTAGAATAACCATACAAGATTTATAACATTTCTGTGACCATGAGAAAACTCAGAATACAGGCTGGGGGGGGGGCCACAGAGGACTAGAATTACTTTCAATCACAGAAAATCCACATTGTTACAGATGGTATCTTAAACTGTTACTCCAACATCAAGTACAATTCCCCAGGCTATGTGATAAAAAGTTCAACAGACTGCAACTTCTTCAAAAGATGACTCATGTATATTTAGGATGTATCATTCAGCCATGTCTGGAGCAAAGTGTTTAGAATAACCTGCCATAAAAGAAGCCTCTATAGCAGAAGTATGTGTAGATCATCTACGATCAATTTCAAACTACCATGAACTCCATTATGTGGTATGTAGAGAAATACTCTTACAGAAACCCAACACAAAGTCAAAAAAACACATTTTTGCTCAAGTTTTGGCTTGGGAGTCTTTCCAGACAACATAAGATTTAGGGCACATATACTGTAATGGCATCTACATGAGGGTGGACAATAGATAATGCTCCTTGTGGTGGCTCAGACGATATGCACATTACAAATTTGTTCTTAATAGAAGAGAGCAGTTTCCTGGGATATGGCACTGTGTAGATATTGTGTAAACCGATGTTTCAGAGGAATGTATCGCCTTCATCTTCAGGGTAGAAGAAAAAAGGAAAAAATCCACAAGCGAAGAACCATTGTGAGGAGGTGCAAATAGACTATAGTCGAGAACAATCCCAGTTGTATAATAGCAGGAAGAGAAGGGAGAGAGGCTACATGTGAAATCAGTAGAGAGGAGAGGGGAAGGGTCTAGGGAAGCAGGCCAGAGCAGGTACAGAATATTGTGTCGGGGGAGAAAGGCAAGGCTAATGGGAGAGCATTAACCCTTAAGCTTCAGGGTTGCTATGAGAGTCAGGCATGGACTTGTGTGGCCTTGTGGATCTGGCGTCATGTCCTGTCAGTTTCTTGAGGGAACAGATGAGAGGCTTCCATGACTTGCTGAGACAAAAACCCCCCTCTCTGTTCATATTGTCGTGATAGAGTTCAATCTTAATAGCCTCCCTAATGATGCAATCCATATAATGGGTCTTGGTGGCGAGAATGGAGGTATTCTGAAGCTGAATGTGGGATCCCAAACTGATGCTGTGTTCAGCCACAGCGGACTTGTCTGGATGTTCGAGATAGATGTGCCACTGATGATCTTTCAACCTCATGTCCATGGAATGGCCTGTCTGCCCAATATAGACCTTGCTGCACTCACATGAGATACTGTATACCTGGTGTCCTTGAATGAACGAATGAATGAATGTATAAGGGGTGGACCTTCTCGGCCCTTGCACTGCGACCTACAGTGGTCTATTGTGCTTCCTCCTTTGATTATCCCTTCAGCAATCCTGCACTTCGAATTAAGCACAGGATTTTGTACATAGGGGCGTCAAAATAGTCACTTGGTTCCATAAAGTATTGACCCAATTGACATAATCTTAAATAAGCTAAGGCCTCACATTCACACAGGATATGTGTGGCTGTTCCATTTTCTTCTTGACACCTCTCAAAAGTGGGACTATCACTTAGTCCCAGTTTGAAGAGGTGTCCTTTAAGGTGAGTGTCTTGTTAAGTAGTCCCACCACCCATTAGTTCACCTGGTGTCCTTAGTCCCAGGCTATCTTTGACCGGCCGGAGGAAATTAGATAATTTATTTGGAGGCAGGCCCACTGATTTCATGTTGTGCCAGGAGAGCACTCTGCTGATTCAGTTGAATATAGCCCCGACATAGGGCTGGAAGGCGACTGAGCCCAGTTTATCAACTTTAATAACTTTATAAAAATGGTAAATATCTGCCAGTTGGAAGAGAATCCTCAATGCTTACATACTTAACAACCAGGAGTTTACTGTGCAAGTTATGCTAGCTCACAATTATATTAAAAAGGGAGCTTGTATAAGGAAACTACAGATTTGATGTGATAAATTTGGTACTAACAGTCATGTCAATAACAACCTTACATATTTTCCTAAGACAAATGACACAGTTTGAACAGAAAGACTTCTAAATTCAACCGAAGTTGTGATGTGGTCGACAAAACTGGAATTAAACATAGTAATTTTTTAATGTTTCCACACGAGTATAGAAAAACAATGCTCCACATAAAGAACTTGCCATAACGACAACACGTAACATAGCATTTATTAACTCTTTACCTCATATGTGGTAGCTCTTTCTCCTTCCAATGTCAGTGTTCTCCCATTTTCTCAACAGCAATGACATAAAAATACCATAAATCTAATATGGATCCAGGAAAGAAATAGTCACACTGCTGTAAAATATACTGTCACATAACAGAATGTGATTACAGATGGGGTTTGGACTGGTAATTGGATTTATTCAACTCTTGGAGATCTTAACCACAAGTAACAGCACTACTGCTAATTTACACACCCAGTAGTTCACTACAGAACATACTCAATTTCTCAGTCTGCTGTGTCTTCCCCAGTTTTCTGGTAATTCCCCTTCCTCTGGGTTCCCAAACTGTCCCTGTGCCTCAGCTACCAGCTTCTAACAGCAACAGCTTGCAAGGACTGAAACACAGCAGTCCTCTCACTAACTCACTCACCAATGAACTTTCTCCACTCCACTGTGCTAGCTATCTCAACTTGGTCAGTTGAGTAATACAGCCTCGGAGCAGACCTACTGAAAACACGGCTTCCAACAGTACTTCCACTTTTGCATGCAGGCCGCATCCTAGCAACAGCTCCAATACTGCTGAGTACTTATGCTGTTTCCCAGCAATGGCCGCTCTTATTTGTTTCACGGTTGTTGCCTAGCAATGGGTCTATATGTCACACTGCTCCCTCCTTACAGCTATTCATCTTGAATAGTCTATAGGTGTACCGCCATTTCTTCTTTTCCTGAGGGCTGTGCTTGTGACATCTGTGAGCGGTCTTGCCTTCTTTCCTTGTGGATCGGTTCTCATGGTGATTACTCTCCAACTGTTCCCTCCTCAAGGTCGCTCGTCCCAAGCAGCTCCCCGATAAAGTGTGAGCCAGTCCAGGTGTACCACCATCAACCTCAATCTAGGGTTCTTCTCTGGTAAATGTGAACAAAAGTTCCAAGAGTGGTCAATGCTCAATCTCTGACTCTTAAGCTGCTCTCTCCTTCCCTTTCGGAGGGGGGGGGGGACCCCTCCAAAATGTCCAGTCATTCATTTCCCAGAATCTGATGGAAACCCCGTCGACTCATTTCATGACCTCCAGTCTGAAAGTCTGACTGACAATCTTGTTCAATGCCCTCTTACTTCTCACATTAGCTACCCTTTTAGGCCTCGGCACCTTCCACTGCTGTTGCATTCTGGTTGCACCCTACATCTCTTTCCAAACATTCATCCTTTATGGGTTCTTCGTACAACACTGTCCCTGCCAGGTCCCCGAGGCCCATGACCCCCATGTGGTGCAGAAATGGCACAGCAGGTCAACCATCCTCCAGCAGCAACCAATTTCTGCTGAGACCTACCACTGCACTGTGTCCATTTCTTCGGCTGTTGACAGTATTCTACAGATGCCAGTCCCCATAAGGTGCACTGGTGTTCTAACAGTTTCCACCGTGGCATCTTGCTGATCCACCATGGCCTCCAATTTTTCTCAACTAGCCTCTAAATCCATGCTGTCCATTCTGTTCCACCTTTCTTTGCAGATAACCACCATGGCCTCCATTTCTTCCAGGCCAGCCTTAATCTTCTCTTGGTTTGTCTTCGCCTTTTCTAGATTGGTCTCCATCATTTCTTGGCAGGCCATCATCTCTTTTAGTCAGGCATTCATAAGGGCTCCCATTCTTTCGTGATGGATGTCCCTCTTGGCTATTATTTCTTCTTGAACGGCCTTTGTCATGGCTTGGTCGATATCCAGCCAGATGAGAGTACCTCAAAGGACCTGAAACTTCTCATTATTGGCCTCTAGGACCTCAAATTCTCATTACTGGCCTCTATCTTGGATTCCATCCTTCCTTGGTTGGTTTTCATTTATGCTTCCAGCCTTTCCTGATTGGCTTCTACCTTGGCCAGCAGGCATTCCATCATTTGAAATGATGATATAGCTACCTACTGCAGTCTTCAATCCAACAATTTGATCAATCCAATCTCACTTCTGACACCAGTTGTCATGAGAGAGAGTGTGATTACAGACAGGGTTTGGATTGATAATTGGATTTACTGAACCCTTAGAGGTCACAACTACAAGTAACTATATCACTACTGCTAATTCACACTCAGCAGTTCACTACAGCATGGACTAAGACTTCTCAGTCTGCTGTGTCTTCACCAGTTTTCTGGTAATGGCTTCTAATGGTGGATGTTCTTCTTTGGGTTCCCAAATTGACCCTGTGCCCCAGCTACCAGCTTCTAACAGAAACTCATAAGGACTGAAATTCAGCAGTTCACTAACTCACTCACCAAAAAACCTGCTCCACTCCACTGCACTATTCTGTACTAACTACCTCAACTTAGTCGGTCAATAGATTTACCCTTGGAGCAGACCAATACAAAACACAGCTTCCAACAGTATTTTCACGGTTGCATGTGGGCCACGAACTAGCAACAGCTCCAGTACTGTTGCATATTTATGATGCTGTTGCCTAAAAATGGCAATTCTCTCATTATTTTTTTCACAGCTCTTGCCTAGCTAGGGGTCTATATGCCAACATATCATTAACTCGGTGTTAAAATCACCATAATTCACAACAAACCTGATTCTCTAAAATAGTGTGCAAGCTATACAATACCTTATTGAGTTTGGTTTGCTGCTCATCTGTAATGCCAATAGAGGTATTGCAGAACATTGGGACCACAACTTCCTCCAGGGCCTTCTTCAGGTCCTCTGCATTCTTCCTTGCACTGTACATTTTTACACAACAATTACACTCTGACCTTGGCTGATTTAAATAATGAAATATTTAAGCGTTTAATAACACAAACAAAATATCTTCTCTGAGCTAAAAGCAAGTTCATTTAACATGGCTTTCTCAACTGCATAAGTTATATGGCGACAAAATAGAGGATGACTGGATGATGAACTCCAAATAATGTGGAAGGAATCAGTCACTGCCTTTTTGAGGTAGTATCCTAGGATTTGCTGCAAGGGACTAGTGGAAATCACCAAAAAAAAAATAATGGACAGCCAGCCTGTAGGATGATTTGAACCAGGATTTCCTAAACATTGTCACGATTTAGGAGAATTGATCATTCAACAGAAGTGTTTGATAAGTACTATTAAACTGTTAACTTTTCTGCCTCTACTGCTATGTGCTTCTTCTATGAGAGCAGAACATGTTCTTTTTTTCAAACTACCATCAGAATTCACAATACTTGAGTGCCAAATATAGACCAAAATTATTATTCTTTCCCTAAATTCAAGTTACATTTTCTGTATTCAGTTCTGGCATACATATTTAGATAATGGCAAATTAATGTTATTCCTTGATAGTTCTTATCTCCCTTTCCTCCATAAATTACAGAAGGGTATAAAACCCACAATCTCTCATTCTTGCAATGCATAATGTGACAATATGGGTTCTGGTTCAGTACAACAGTACTGTGGGACTGTGTGAAGAGAAATTCCTCCATACACCATATTATTTCTGATGAACAGGATAAATATTACAATTTTACTTCTGTTATTATTTACATTACTATGTTACATGCTGTTGAAAAATTACTAGAACAACTCAAACTAATTTAAAGAAAAGATGATTCAGATCATGAATTCATACAATATGAGTGAAATGTTCATAACTAGAAAGATCAAAGGGATGCTCTTCATTGTACTAATGCACAGTGGAATTCAGATACTTATTAAGGCAATGTGTTTAAATACATTCAAAATCACTGTAAGAAACTTTCTATGTGACTTTTCCCTCTCAAAGTTCCCCAAAACAGAAATTTCCAATATACGTACTTGGGGTTAAGCACTTGTTCTTGTAGTCTATGTCACCACTAGCAGACAGCATTTACAATACACATCAATCAATACAGAATAGTTTACACAACACATAAACATATAAGAAGTGTCACTGAAATATTGATTTGCAAGGTGTGGTGGAAGTTACGTTTGCAAATCTTGCTCCTGGGTTAAAATGATTGGAAGCATGGGATAGGCTGATGACTTACTCACCCGGGCATTAAAGAGGTCACATTCTAAACATGGTCATCAGATATTTTCATGAATAATAACACAAGAGTATTGGAAATAACTATTCTAAGGTGTTACCATCCACTATATCAATCACAAGATTTATGTTAAATATGCTCAGAACCCACTCAAATGTTCTTTTACACATCAAAATGCTATTTAAATCTGAATGTGGCAAAAGTAAATTTCTTTAATGATAAATGTGATTCCAGCTAATTTATTATTCAATAGAACCTGGTGCCTCCTTAGCATGTCTTTGTCTTTTATGTTAGTATATTTAGAAATGCAATTCATATCACCTTACTAGTCTCTCATAAATTTTAAAACTTAAAGAAGGTGTCCCAAAAATACGCATCATAACAAAGCAGTGCACCATGTTACATATAGCAAGTTAATAAAGTACATATATGAATCACATAATTCTTGAGAAAAAGCACACTGCTAACAAAATTCATGCCAGTTTCTGAACTCACCAGTGATGCAAAACATCATTGACCAAGTAGATTATATGCAGCTTCTGTGTAAAGGGTGCTCCAGGACTAATCACTCTAGAAAAGTAAATAGTTGTTGTGACAAGAGAAATGTTAACACACATTCATGCACATAAAGAAAACATTCAGTATGAAATCCTAAATGCTCCAGTAAAATCTATCTGTAATTAATAAAATACACTGATTTTAAATTAGGTATTTAAAATGAGATACAGTTTTTAAAATAACTCTGTTCCAATGCTTTCCAAACATTTTAACCATGGAAACTTCCTGTGATGAAAAATACTGACAGAATCCAAGAACCAAAATCTGCCAGTACACAGGGATATCCTGTACAGCAATAAGTTGTACAAAATTATGAACTGTCTATATACTTCTGTTAATTTATGTTGAAATACAGAACAATGCTCATTCAGGGTTTCCTTTTTTTCACTTTATACAAGAGCTAGTCTAACAGGCAACAAAGTATTATGCTGAACATTGAAAAATGAGAAGCATATATTAGAGATTCCTTTATTAGCAAAGCTCCTTTAATGTTCCACCTATGAATAGCAGTAGGGGGTATACTATGTGCTTGAAGAACACTTTTACACACCTCTTCTCCTTGATCTATCACATAAATAATACTTCATTAAGAGTACAGATTATGAAGCTCCTCATTATGCTCTTTTCTCCACCTTCCTTTTATAATCTCTCTCTTTAGTCCACACACTGTACTCAGCACCGTTCTCAAATATCACCATTCTATGTTCTTCCCCTAAGGCAGCATATCAAGCAAATCCTCTATATGTATCTCATTTCTGTATTCTTTTACTTTACACAATAGTTGTAAAGATAATTTGTGATCACTACTAACAGACATTCCTCCATTATAATTCACTTGGCATAAATGATGCTTACTTCTTGAGGAGATACTGTGCCAATACTTGATCTGCTTTCGGTGAAGATGAACGCTGCAAAATCCATCCTTTACCTGATGAAATAGAATCTTTGGTGCACGAATCTATAATTGGCTGTAGTACAGAATCTAACTCTGTAAAACTTATACCAGCCTCATCAGCAGCTTGCTGTAGGGCATCCTGTTGTGCTTTCCGCAGACTATCCTCTATCTGTCCTTGTTGCTGCTGCAATAGGACCTGCAATAGTAATGAAATGAAACAAATCAAGTGTCCCAGTATACTCTCAAAAACTGTACTTCTTTGAAATTTTATTTACTGCATACTAAATATGTAAAAATCACTCCAGCAGTTTGCACATTCACTGCCATAGAGATTTAAATGGGATCACATTCTGTATGTCAAACACAGAGAGTTTTCTTTTTAACAGTGCTGACCAGTTCATGGCTCCATGCTTCACAGAGAGTGGAGTGCCACCTGCTGCAAGGCACATATGAATTTTGCTGATGAATCAGCATGCCTGATGACCAATAATGTTTGGAATGAAGGGAAGTAATTAATTTGTGGACCACTTGACAATATTATGTTTCACAGAGAGCAGTGTGGTTCATGCATGGGAGTTTATGATCTATCAGCAGTAGGCAGCAGTTATCAGCTTCCATTAGCCATTTGTTTTCAGTTACAGATAGTGAGCAGTGTGGTACATCATGCTGCATATATTTTAGAGCAACGTGTATTTCTGTATGATACCTATGTGGAATACAGATCTACTAGAAATTGTCAGCAGACATTTAGGTGTAAATTTTGTGTTGACAGAGCTCCCTGCAGAGAAACAATTCACAATTTGGCGAATAAATTTGGAACAAGAGAACTCTTAATAGGCAAGAAACAAAAGCATAAGCACCAACTGCTTACTGAGGAGAAGTTAGATGCCACAAGGGCCACACTTGAACACACACCTAGAAATTCACTGAAACACCCAGCTCAAGAGACTGGAGCATTAAAGTCTAGTGCAAAAACTGCAATACAACTGCTGAAGTTTAGACCATATAAAACAACAGTAATACAAGCACACCTTGCAGCCGCACCATCTAACTGGCAGCATTCATTTTTGTATTTTGTTTCTACAGTCTGTCATCGAAGGGGAGATCGATTCACAACTGATATTTTATTCTGAAGAAGCACAGTTGCACTTGCAGAAATACATAAACATGCAAAAAAAATCACTACTTGCATTCATATAATCAACATCTAACCTATGAAGTCCTGCTCCATTCAGTGGAAGTTGGTGCCTGGTGTGCTGTAAGTGCAAGGAGTGGTAGACCTGCGTCTTTAAAAAAAACAATTTTGAAAGACATGAACGGGTCATTCTCGGGCAATTCTTTCCACAGTTAACAGAAGAAAGACTCTATACCTGGTATCAGCAAGACTCAACTACTGCCCACACTGCACATATACCTACACAGGTTTTGCCCAGTGTCTTTGGGAACAGAATTATCAGCTGTGGTAATAGGCCAGGATGTTCACCTTATCTTAATTCTTGAGATTTTTTTTCTCTGGGGTTGTTTTAATGACAAAGTATACAAAGTAACCCCAAAATGGAAGAACTAAAGGAAAATATTCATAGGAAAATGCAAGCGTTCATGCAGAAGGGCTTCAAAGGGTAAATCAGAACCTCTTCCACTGATGTGAGTAATGTCTATGTGCAGAGGGACAGCATTTTCAACACCTCCTGTGATCTGTGAACAAAGGTAAGAACTTCCCTTCATTCTGAAGATTATCGGCCATCTGGCATGCTGATTAATCAGCAGAATTCACATGTGTCTTGCAGCAAGCAACACATCGCCCGCCATGAAGCACAGAGCCATGGAACCAGCAAACAAAGTGAAAAGTCTCCCTGTACTGCCTTTATCCAAGGGAGTGTTAAAATTAAATTTATTTCCCATTTAATCAAATACAGACAAATTGTTAGAATATATCACTTGTTCACTGTCTTAACTAATCCACTGCATACATTTTGTATAAAATTACACTTTCCTGCAGCAAAATGCCATGGTTTTCACTGAAATAGCTATTAGGAACTGAAACTATAAACAGAAAAACTAATATCTCAATGAATATGTATAAACATGAAGTGATATTATTGAAAATTTTAACGAGCTCAACCATTCACATTTCTTGCTTGTGTCCAGTTGTGAATGCATAAAGTAATGCTGCTTTCAGAGGCTCAGATTTAACATTAATACCATACCGTATGCTGCGCTGCCAGGTTTTGTTCACTCTGCCGTATCTGTTCCTGAAGCTGGTTCTGCTGAGCTATGAGTGAATCTAAGGTGATATTTTGAGTTGCTGCCACCTGCTGCTGCTGCTGGGCAACAGCCAGCCACTGGGCTGCTGTAACAGCAGCTGCAGCCAGCGTCAGAGGAGCTGAAGCACCGGTAGCTGCTGACACTACAGTGTTACCCATCATCATTGGAGGCATTGCTGCTGTTAATGCTGCACCCGCTGAGGCCATTCCACTGTCACGGGCTGCCTTCTGTTTCAAAACTGGTATGACACAATACAATCCAGTTATTCTTGTTCAAGATATACTGGATTCTGAATTATGGTTTTCCTGCATTTATGGTTAATTTTCTGTTCTTGCAGCTGTATGTTCACACAAATGTTACACTGATCCTGTGCCTAAGCACCATATGGCACAGGTGTATACATAAGATGAAATATAAAGTTCCAACACATTCTAAACCTCAGTAACAGATGGTCAAAGGTCACCATCACAGTCAGGTCACTGTATTCTCAAGAAAAGTTTTCCCAGTGCCCACTGCATAGGAGAAAGTCTGTCTCGACATAATTATAAAGACAAAAATATGTTCCTGCCTGGAATCACACTCCAGCCATCCAGCTCACAGCCTGTCATATAGATCCACACATACAATGCATTATTTTCTCTTATTTATTTTTTCCCAATTAGTGCCTTAGTCCAGCATTTTCTTAAAAATTAATGTGTGTCATTTGTGCTGTTGGCTACAGCTGTGAGGTGTGTTATTGAGTTAACAACTGTGTGAGATGGTGATCATGTTCAGTCAGGATCCGATACCTGATACCTGTTAGAGGATGACACTACATAAATGTGTGCTCAAGGGGCATACAAATGTCATCATATTATTAAAAACTCTTTTCCCTTAAGCTATATCCTTAATAATGTACCTATTTTATATCATTCCTATTTAATACTTTTCTTGATTTCAAGTAAAGTATTTTTTTTACTGCTAGTGGGGTGGGACTAAGTCCCTTGTACTGTGGCCACTTCTGGCCTATTCTACCAGCCCCAGATGAGAGGTGAGAGTGATTGTGGAGCAATTGGTGGAATGAAGATTGGCAGGGGAAACCGAAGTACTCAAAGAAAACCTGCCCCAGCGCCACTTTGTCCACCACAAATCCCATTTGACCAGACCCAGGATCGAACCTGGGCCGCCACGGTGGGAAGCCAGCGCTATGGTGGGGCCTCAGGTAAAGTAACTTATACTCTTGACAAATGTTATACAAGGATCCTGTGCACCAGAAAGTAGTACCAACAGGGGAGAGATCCACAAGATCCATTTATTTATCTGCAGTTTATTTAATGATGGCGTCAGTTCCTCAGACTAGAGTACTGAATGACTACAGTGAATAACAAAGTGAAAAGGATGTGGAAGACAACAGTCATAGCCCAGTTTAAGGTACTATCTCAGCATTTGTCTGCACAGGCTGCAAAAATATTGCCCCCCCCCAAAAAGAATCAAGTCGTGATAATATCACAGAAAAGATTGGAACCAGGCACCTCTCAAATACAAGCTAGAAGCATTACTGCTTCAGCCAACATGCTAGACTCCATGATTTGAGTTTGCATCCAACAACTGAGGGGAAAACAGCAGAAAATAATATGATTGCTTTAGGAGTATGAATCAAAACTGGACTGCAACAAGAACACAACCGCAAATATTCCAGGTTAATAATTTGTGGAGCTATGATTATAAGGGCATGCTTGAGCAAGGACTGATGTTAAAAGAAGCAACATTCATTGTTAACTGAACAGTTCAAACATTATCCTTTGCAGTTTTTTTTGGGGGGGGGGCACTAAATAGAACCAGGTGAAATCCAGTATATTGTAATGTGATAGCTAAAAGCCGAAACAGAGGAATGAGAAGAGACAGCTGTTGCTAGGCAATGGTGTGGTAAACACGTTTCTGCAGCAAAAATAACAAGCAACAACAGAGGTACCGTGGGAAGCAATGATTTCTGTTTAGTCCTTGCTAACGCTACATAGCCATGACCAACAGCCAGGAGTCTGTCTTCTGTCTGGTGGATGGCATCTGAAGGCTCCCAGACAGAATATGGTCACAGGTCTCATGGGACTCGCAACCAAGAATCACAGTGCTGGTGATGATCAGGCAGTCAGTACTGTTAGTTACTCGGAACTCTAGCCATGGTAGAGGGGTCATACCATCTCTCGCAGGGCTGGGGGACCAGTCTTATCTGCTTACGTCAACGTGGGTACTACCAGTTTGGAATGTAGCGTCTTGGAGTGTGGTCAGGTGTATAGTACATGGTGTTGCTTGTTAGTTGGTACCAGCCACAGCGATTGTATTACGTGGTGTTCATGTCACTATCATGGCACACCGACAATCACACGGAACTGTACTGATTCTGCGGTATCTACTCCTGGTCTCCATAGGCAATGTCTTCCGCTTGGGGAGTAGCGCTGAACATCACCAGAGCAAGCGTATAGCTTCGTGTGTTCCACAACAGTGTTTTACCTTTCCGTGCAGCTAAAGTTACGAGGCAGTAACTATAGTCAGTATACATGATTCCCAGAGTTGTGAGATGGTCAAATATGGCCATGAAGGGCCCCATGACTCATAACAAAGAATGACTGTGCTGGCAAGGACCAGCAGCAATTTACTTGAACCCAAATCTTCTCCAGTTCAGTCTTGAGTTCCACTGCTAGCAGTCGCTACCTAGCAACAACTAGTGAACAAATAAAAGACTGTGTGTGCGCTGTAGTTATAGTGATATATATTGTGTGTAACTCAGCAAGACCCTTAGAGTTAAGAGTCATAAGCGTCCAATAAATCCAATTATCAACCCACACATTGTGTCTAGTCGCTAACTTCTGACAATATTAATACAGGCAATAACTTCTACTCAGGATCTCTTAAACAACAAAACACACACGGTACAATTATAATTCAATATCATTTTCATCGTCCCAAAATTTCCAACCCATTTTCAAACAAGTACTGACTTTAAAATACAGGCATAATAAAAATGTATTAATTATACTTACTTGCTTGTTCAGTTGTAACTTTGTACTGATAATAATTGAAGTGTTCACCACCAAAGAGGAAACCAAATTTTGGATTGCCCTTTTGTTTATTTTTTGTCATCTGCTCGAATTCAGGTCCATTACGAGCAACAAACTGGGCCAACTTGTCAATAATGTTACGTAGTTCCACTTCTGTAACAAGAAATCCAAGTGCTGTGTTTTGGCTTATTTATGGGTATTGCATCAACTACAAAGGTTAAATAATGCAGAATGAGGTATGAGAGGATAATTATGAATGATTATATTTCACGTCACTGTTATGGCATATACAGGATGATTCACGAAGTTTTACCCCCACTTAGGGAGGGCATTCCTGAGGTAATTTAGAACAAAAAATGTTAATATACTAATGGTATCCAACTCATAATTAAAGAGATACAGTAATTTGAAAACTGGCGAAAAATCTTTTTTTCTTCAAATTTCAGTCAAAACAAATTAGAAATACAATACAAACACTTTTTAAATCGTTAATGTTTTAGGAAAGAAACATTCTAAAACCAATTTTTTTTTTCAATTTCTTAATTTTGCTTTGTGCAACATTTTTCGTCGATTTTGTGTTACAAAATTACATTATTTTCAGCATCCCATTCTGTAAACATACCAATGGTTGCATATCACACCCTTCTATCAATCTGTTTCCTTTAAACTGTAGTGCTTTAGAAGACGACTGGAATTACATAACATTTTTGAAAATGTCTCCCTGCACTTCAACACAATGTGTCGCACGCATATGAACCACTCTGCCTATCTACCCACATGCAACATTCAAACCGGTCTACCTTATCTGCTGACATAGCTGACTGGAACGTATGGTCGCCCACGCTGAAGCATAGCGCTGCATTCACAATGATGTGTTTCGAAAATCTATTGTTACTCCGTAACTATTGAAAATCGACCACAAGTTTATAAGGAAATTTTGCAGGAAATAACCCCAGGAATATGTACCATAAGCCGGGGTAAAACTTTGTGAATCACCCTGTATGTGGAGGAAGTGACACCAACCAAATAAAACCAGTCAAAATAGCTGGTATCCCAGCCAGTATTCAAACCTTGCACAACCTGACTATGAAAGAATATTTAACATTATATTGTAAATTCACTATATAGCTCAACAAATACACCATTTGCTTGAACCACACATCCTCCTAAAAATGAAACAATCAGGTTTACGCATTTCTGCATTCATGTTACAATTTTGATCTTCTGGGCTGTGAGACCATGTAGGGTATACTAATATTTCATAGGAACCTGCAGCCTCCATTTCTGGCTTGAATGAGGTCTACAATGTTGACACATCATATAGGAAGGGTGGCATGGGTCAAGCCAAGGAGCACAAGACAACTGGCCAATCAGAGGCAAGGGATGGAGAGAGAACAGAGAATTCCATCTGCCAATGGGAATGGGGAACAGGACAGGCTGATTGAGAGAATAAAGGGTAATTAGTGTACTTCAAAGATCAAGATAATTTCTAGGATATAACATTGTGTAGCCTGGTGAAAGTCAACTCTGCCATTTGCCTTCTTCATGCTGGTTTCTTGTTCGGTTACTCTTCACCCTGAGGATGGAGGAAACATTTTCCTCTGAACCATCGGGTGACTTTCACCAGAGTACACATCATTATATCCCAGATGACAGAACTCTTCGCATTCATTGCTGTGAGAACTTCAAATCCAACATGAATAATTTATGTTAAAACATATTGAAATAACAACTGCTTTAACATTTAATTACACCACTCCTTTAATGCAGGCATTATATTCCAGAGAATAGCAGTTTTCAAAATGTAAAGTACAATTAGACAAACTGTAACACAGTACACATGCACAAGATAACTGCACAAAACCACTTTTCAAGCATTATTAACCATTCTTCATTTTCAGTCTTCTCTTTGTTCTGCAGCATAAATTTCATCACTTATGTTACACAGCCTCTGTGGTCTAGTGGTCAGAGTTCCTGGCTACAGATCCAGAGGTCTGGGTTCGATTCCCGGCACTACCAGATTTTCTGAGTAGTAGTATGTCTGGAACAGGGTTCACTCAGCCTCGTGAGGATAACTGAGGAGTTATTTCATGGAAATAGCAGCTCCAGTCTAGAAAACCGAATTTACGGCCATGGGGATTCACTGCACTGACAACGCGACACCCTCTATCTGCTAAAGTTGGCACTAACTTCGCCGACAAGCAGTGGTCGCTCGGTCGGTATAGCTTGCTTGCGGACTAAAACCGAGGAGTTTTTTTTTTTGTTCTTGTTTGTTGCAGGTACACATCATTCATCTGCATATGATACTAAAGTGTTGCAATACGGAAGCTGACTTATAACATAAAGTATTCAACTATTTTATATAGAATTGTCATTGACAGCTTACATTTATCGCTCTGCCAGTCCAGGATATGGCACATGTTCACTGAATCAACTTTTTTCATGCATAACCAGACCGACAGCACAATCAACAAGTGTACAGACCAATAAAGCATACACAAAATCCAACCAGACTACAGCAGATACCAAAATTGGTCCCTCTTGTTACATATGCATTCCTTGCACCTCCATGAAAAGTTTGCATTCACAAGGTGAAATTCCTTTTTGGAAACAGAGCAAACTTAATACCTGAAACAAGGAACTTTCAACTCTGTCTTCTCTGCGTAGACTCTTAAATGATCTTTATGGGTAATGTTGAAGTCAAGCACTAAATTCATAAATCTTCTCTTCAGTAATCACTCATCATTTTGATTAAATTCATTTCTTTTTTTCGAATAATGCCCCTGTCTGAATTTATTTTGATGGAAATAGTTTTTTATTTAGAACTGTAATATCCTCAAATTTATGCCAGAATCTCTTCCTTACATTTCACATGGGTATGTATATGAACACTAATTTCAGTCTGCAACTCTCACATAGCATTGACACAAGAAGTAACACGGCTGATCGAATGTTTAATACAGTAACAGAAGCTTGGGATTATACTTGTAGTTGACAGCCTAACACATATGCCCAATTAATGGTAACGTTCAAAGATATCTTGGAGCGATATTGGAAACACACTGCAAGTTTTATAGGATACTGGCCTGTTGACTACACCACAGGTTCGAATGATATGACTGGAGTTGTTTGTGCCCCTACCGCCAAGAGAGGCTTTCTGGCGACCTCTCCGTATGACACACATGTAATTTGCATTATTTCTCCACTTACCAATGATAATAATATAAGGTTGTACTTCATAATATAAGTTCATTTGTCACAAGTATCAAAGGCATACAAAACAGGATTACTTTTAGATATAAAATATGCAAGTCTCCCTGGGGTATGTTGATATACTAAATATTACAAGTGCCCTAACACATTAGCAATGAAAACTTTTTACAAATCTGGTTTCAATACGTTCTAGTACACCATACTAAATACAAATGCCATAATATTTTCTCTTACTAATAAAGCTTATATTTTAAAAGTACATTTGCTACATAAAGCACGTACATACAATTACAATATGCAACACATAATGCAGTCTTCTCGCAACACAAATAACATTATTACCTTGAGGCGGTTTAGGAAGGTCCATTGTAATAAAAAGCCTTCAAAACGTTTTGGGTATGAATGTCTTAGAAGAAATAAAATACATAGATGTAATCAAAGGTAAGAGTCCGTAACTACACTTCCAACAACATACACACCGGCAGCCATTAACGCGTTTCACCAGCAACTGTTCAGCGCCTGGCTGGAGACTTAATTTCCGTGACGTCACAAAATCGTAAATGCTGCCATCTATCACCTCTGATAGTAGATTGTAAAATTATGACCATCGCCATTTCCATGAGCTCTGTCGGTAAGAAAGTAAACTATTATAGCACTACGACGTAAAAGTTTGCGACGATGATATCGTGGCATTTGGACCCGTTGGCGACGTAAAAGTTTGTGACAATGATATTGTGGCATGTAGACACATTACTGGGCAACAAGCAAGAGATAAGCGAATATACAACAGCCGTTACTTTGCAACGGCTACGCAAACAAACATGTTCCTACAGCAACAAAGGAACGGTGTTTTTGTGTGGCCCTTGCGGAGATGTTATAAGTAGAACAGCTGGAGCAACGAGTTAGTTGTGAGCGGTTGTGAGACAGTCGCAAGCCGTTAAGCACGTGAGCACGACAGGAGAGTACGTTGTTCGGATCCATCAGTAGGCAACAACTACTGAAGACAGCAAAATGAGAAAACTTTATATGTGCTGTAGAAATAGTGATCTTTGAAGTGTGTAACTCAGTTAGGCTGTCGTAGTTATATGCAGTTAAAAATAAAGGTGAAGGCCTTGAAGGCCTATAGGGGTGTGAGAGGTCAAAGCTCCCACATCTTCTAGTCAGACAGACGGCAAGTTTGTCAGCCTTACGTGCCGACCGCCCTTTACCCCCCCCCCCGGAAGATTCCTGGTATTAATTTTTTTAGAAGTTGAGTCGACCCAATGGTCACAGTGCGGCTGGAAGAATTAGGTCAATTGATAAATCCAGTGACCTCATCGGGATTCGATCCCACGACCTTCCGGATTCTAGCATAGTGCCTCAACTAATTATGCTACCGCGTGCCCCATTTATTTGCAGTTACGTTTTGTAAATGTTCAATATATCAGATTACCATACCAAACCTCGTCTATAGTCACTCTAAAATCGTGACAACTGGTGTCAAATTTGGATTGGATTGATCAACTAATTGGGTTAAAGACTGCAGCGGAGACTTTTATCGCCACACTACGAAGATGGAACAAATAATGGAACTCATGCTGGCTGAAATAAAAGCCGACCAAGAACAAATGAAGGCTGAAATACGAGACAACCAAGCCAGGATGGACACCGACCAAAGAGGCCAAGATAGATGCCTGTCTAGAAAATGCGGATGCCTGGCTAGAAGAAATGTAGGTTTCTCTAAGAAAGACAACGGTCAGGATGGCAAGCGTTACGGCGCATCCTTAGGAATCCAACGAAGAAACTGCAGTATAGACTGTCGGAGCTCTGAAGGACCGATATGGGGACCAAAATTAAGCCAAAGGGGGCCGCCGATAGCCGAAGAAACGGGCCCAAGGGGATGGTGGGTCCGGGAAGAAGTTGGCCGCCGCCCACAGACGGATGACCAGCCGTGTCGTTCCTGCACCGCGCAAGAGACACGGTTGTCAGGGACCAGGCAAAAAATATTTACGCGGAATCACTAAAGGACAGACGTTCGAGACTAGACATCGGGTGCGACTTAACGAATCATTGGCGCAAGGGACAGAGGCCTGTGACAGGACTTGCGTGAGGCGCGCGAGGAAGCGTTTTATGAGGCACTCGAATAAATCATCGGACTGGAGGTCGCGAAACAAGCAGTCGATTCTTCCGCCAGGATTCGAAAAATTAGTGTCACGACGGTCACGACATACAGAGGAGCCGGCCTCCACCGAAACGAAAGAAGAGACTGAATACAGCTACAGGGCCAGTGAGGAAGGAATACCTCCGAGACGTCAGTCGACTTTCACCGAACTACATGACATGACTTTATGCAGTAAGACAGAACGTCTCATAGCCACCACGGCAACCACTGTGATCCTCAAGCCGCTCAAGCCCATTTAAGTGTCGCTAACGTCGCTAAGGTCGCTAATGCATATTTGCCCCCTTCTCGCACACTTTGTTGCCATGGATTACTATGTAGGTGGTAGTCCTTAGGTGTTTAGTAATCCGTGGTGATAATCGAATATAATCATATGGCGGTTAATCTGTCACGATTTGTCGCAGGGTTCGTAGCGATTCGTAGGTTAGGTGATGATGGAAGGTACGGAAGGCACTGACAATACGGATCATACGGATGATCTTGCAGGAAATAATTGGAAGGATCATGCGTCTGGTAAAGAGGTGGGAAGTGCTCAAGAAGAAACTGAACACGAAGAGGAAAAATCAGAAAGGATTTTGAGATTGCCTCTTGCAAGAGTGAAACACATAATGAAAATCGACCCAGATGTTCATTTCGCTAGCCAAGAAGCAGTATTCCTTATTACGAAATCAACGGTGAGTATTGGGCACTGTTTCACCACTTTAAAACCGCGGCAATTAACATATTACTCACTTTACACAGTTACGTCTGTAATGGAACTCTGTTTACAACCTATCCTTAACTTAAAACAATGTTAAAATTACAATTAAACTGCTACATGCTTCGGCCTTACTTGGCCATCCGCAGGCAACTATTCATTTCTTGAAACTGGTACACTGCATTAGTTCTTAAGTTAAAATATTCGAATGTTACTGCATTTTCGTCCACATTAAAAAACAATTTGCCTGAAAACATCACCCTTTATCTTTTCTTGTGGCGTCTGTATTTATTGTGTTGTTCTGTTTTTTTTCCTTGGCACTACAGCCCCAGTGGGCCTAGGCCTACCTCCATGAACTTCTCCGTTCACTTCGGTTTTTCCAGATCCTAGACGGTAGGACTCCCCCTCGTTGGTGTCTCCACCTTATCGTGGTGAGGGGGTTTGAGTATGCCAACGACCCTGAGAGCTATACCAGCGGTAGCGTAGCTACTGGCAGGGCCTCCCTTGCTGGACAGGTCAACTTGGGCGGGTGATCAGCTCGTCGCAAGGCCTCTACATGTATACAAACACAGAAAAACGCACACAAACATCCATGCCCTGAGTGGGATTTGAACCCATGATCCCGGCTTCCGAGTGAGCGAAGACAGTGCACGCCTTAGACCGCTCAGCTACCGTGACCGGCGTTGTTCTGTTTAGCCCTATGAATATCGATGTGGTTTTATCATTTTTACATGACTCATTAATGTGTATGTTTCCACGTAGTTGCTCTAATGGAGTGTATGTCACTTTATTGTTATGTATAAAAAAGTTCCTAAAAGTCTGTGCTGTGGCAGTTATCTTTGCATGCAGTGGAAGAACTTGCTTAATATAGTATAATTTATTCCATTGTTAATTCTACAAGAAAAATAGCACAGCTAAAGTGATTAACAGAGGGATGTGTCAATCTTGAAATTCTGAAGATACTTATATACACAAGATTCTCACAGATCATTTTTGAGAAGCTTATTCCAAGTCCAGCATGATAGTATGGCTCTTTGCTCGTAGTGGTTTCTAATTCATAGACTAAATGCATGACAGGGAATGTATTTTTCAGTTGTACTTCCTTTTGATGTGTTCCAGGAGCTATTCATTGAATCACTTGCCAAGGAAGCCTACACATACACAACCCAAGGCAAACGGAGAACACTTCAGAAGAAGGATGTTGACAATGCAATAGAGTCTGCAGACTGCCTTGCATTCTTAGAGGGAGTACTTGATACATGAATTCCAAGTACATAAAATGTTCCTATTATTGCATGTAGTGAAATACTTTATTGTGATTCCTGTTTTCATTAAGGAGTGCTAAAGACTTCTCCAAAAACAATATCAAACTATTTCCAACTGGGCTAATCGTTCATAATGCAGTAGGTGAGTGATTTTATATGGAATATGCTATATCTGTCTGTAATATAAATACAATAATGAAGAATTTGTGTGTGTAAAGTGCATTATTAGCCTATAATCCAAAAGTACTAGGCTCCATTTCCCTTTAGATAATTCTTAAAGTGGTTGCAGCAAGAAGCAAACTATTTTTCCTCCATCCGGTGTAAAGTCTGTAATGTGCTCCATGCCCATATACACAATCTCATCAGAAGGGTAGGCACAATAGATCACTGTGGTCTCAGTGCAAGAGCCAAGAAGGCCCACCCCTTATACTCGTACATTCATTCATACACAATCTCAGAAGTGTGTTTTGGCATAATGGATGTTTTGTCCTTTACCTTTATACTGATCCTGTAGTGATCTGTCATTTCTGCTGTATGTTGTAATGTCTTACCAGCATCATTATAGTACTTAGAATTCTGGATAAGGTTTTAGTAGGGACAGGTTCCTCTCCAGTTATTAGTAAACTTACCCTTTGCTAGAAATTTTAACAGTTGTTCCTTTTCTTTATCACTTTGTAATTTTTCTTTCTCCCATCTCTGAGAATTTGATATAATGCCGAGATAAAGATCTGTTGGAGCTAGAGAAACTGTGAACCCTTTGGTATGCCATTCCTTACCGAAGCATTTATAAACCTCCCAAAAATTAGGAGTAAGGGGATATATTTTCAAACATTCAGTATGGGCAGTCATGAAGTCTGTTGGCAAATACACATCGTAATGACAGCAAGGCATAATACTTTTGGAGCAGCATGTACACTGGGAAATACTACATAGGAACTGGTTGGTTAGAAACACTTCAGTTGCAAGAAGAAATGTATGGAAACACACTAACAGTGACCAATCTGAATAAGTATGGGGAAAGATACTTGCTTGCTTACTCATGGAGCTGAGCCCTTCTGGAGGAGCTGCCAATTCTGCAGCTACTCAAGAATTTCCCAGCATTTTATGGAACCTTAAGGTTCATTACTGTGTTCACAAGAGCCCTCCACTGTTCCCTATCCTGAGCCAGATCTATCCAATCCTATCTCTAAGATCCATTCTAATATTGTCCACCCACCTATGCCCTGGTCTTCTCTGTGGTCTCTTTCCTGTTGGCATAATAAAGACATTTTATTAAATAGCGCAGTGTGGCTGATACCATTAATTCTGTTACAGAAAAGCCTGAATGGAACTATACAAAGCAGATAACAATGGGGAAAAAATGTCAGAATAAAGTATAGGAGTACAAAGGAAGATACAGATGTCATGGATAATAAAAATCCTGTAGAAAGTTCATGTTAAGATTTTAAAAATATGTGAACAGCTTTATGAGGAATCACACATGTAATATTTCTAATAATAGTTTTGTCAACAAATTTTATGGGAGAATATTCATGTAATCACTAACATGTTAGCAGGATAATAGAGGGTGGATGGTTAAATAATTATTGGTAGTTGTATCAGAGAGCATCCCTGTGATACACCATATAATACAGTGGTAACAGATAACTATCTAATTACCTACATGGAGCTGAGTCCTTTTTGACAAACTGATACAGCTACTCAAGAACTTCTGAACATTTTATGGAACCTGAAGATTCATTACCATGTTCACAAGAGCCCTCCACTGGTCCCTACCCCAAGCCAGTTCAATCGGTCCACACCACCTCATCCTATTTATCTAAGGTCCATTTTAATATTATCATCCAACTTATGTCTAGGTCTTCCTAGTAGTTTCTTTAGTTCTGGCTTTCCCACCAGAATCCTACATGTACAGGCACTCGTATTAAAATATTTTCAGATCTGTCAAATACTGTTATATGTGAGTATAATCAAATTTGTGGAATGGTTTGAGCACTTTTCAGTACAATGAGTCACAGAGCATGAAAGAATAATAATGCCAAATGTTTTATTTACACAGGTTCCTCCAGCCAATATACTTCTCAAACAATCAATCAAGCCATCTTCAATGATAAAAAAACAGTACAGGATCTGAAAAAAATATTGCAATTTGCAATATTATATTGTGGCGTACAAACCCACTGCTAAGCATGACTCTGTAAACAGCGGCCATTGCTAGGTAACGCCCGCAACATACACACATACAACAAAAGGTGTTTTCTATATGGTCCGTGCTGTCTAGTGAAAGACTGAGAAGAGATGGCACTACAGCTGGACACTTGATGAAAGTTCAGTTGTGGGATATTTGCTGGACAGTAATGATGTGAGCATGGGAAGCTGAAGACACAGCAGGCTGGAAAAGGCTTAGCTGGTGCTGCTGTGTTTTGTGAAGTGTGGAGATTAGTTACAGCACTGTAACTATGTGTAGTTCTAAGTGGTGTGTTTAAGCGATCAATAAATCCAATATCCAATTGAAACCCTGTCAACAATCACACATATAAGTGACAATATCAGTACATCTTACACATTGAAATAAGAGCTAGAGAAATGTACAATTGCTCAGCAATGATTACAGCATTTGGACCCAGCATGCCTAATCTGACCATCAAAAAAAGTAATCTTACCATCATCGTGTTCAATTATCTGCAAGCTATATGCATGTGTATTTTTCCTCTGACACATACTTTCAGTTTTCTAGCCTTTAAATTACTCACTCGTGTAACTTTCTTCTTCATTTCATGAAGCATGGTAATTATGCTTTGTTTGACTTAACAGTAACAGAAGTTATTTTGCAAATTCATTTTGTAACTTTTAAATATGTAGCATGCTGAAGCAAGCAGTGATATTACTACTTTAAAGTCAACTTTCAACTGGGCATGTTTGTAACTAACTGGTTGCTCTAAACTGTCCCAGTTGTACAATCTCGGCATGGCCCACACAGAAGACACCATACCTTTGTTGCTATACCATTGCTGCATTCATGTCTGTTGCTGCAGGAACATGTTTACTGAGCCGTTGCCTAGAAACAGCTGTGGTATATTTGCTTATCTTGTTGTTGCAAAGTAATGGCTCTACATGCTACATTGTTCCCTCCTTCAGGCTGTTCGTCCCAAATGGCCTACTGGCATAGTGCCATTTCATTCTTTGAGATTGTGACATTCGTGCTTGGTCTCACCTTCCTCCCTGTGGCTCAGTTTTCATGGTTTATTCTGCAACTCCTCCTGCTGCTCCCTCTTTAAGGCCACTCTTCACACGCAGTTCCCTCATAGGGCGCCAATTGGTTCAGGTTTATCACCATCATCTTCCTCTGGTTGGTACTGGCAAACGTTCCAATAGTGGTCAATGCTCCTAATCATCCTCTGATCGGTGCTGGCAAAGTTCCAAGAGCAGTCAATGCTCCTACATCTCTGGCTACCAAGCTATTATTAGCCCCCCTTTTTTGTTTTGGAGGGGGCCAACCCCTCCACAATGTCCTGACCCTCATTTTTTTAACCCTGACAGAATATCTGGCTATTCTCTCTTATGATCTCCAGCACTAGGGTCTCCCTACAGATTTTCTCCTTCCTCAGATGTAGTTGCTTATTTAAGTCTTCAACTGATGCCTTCTAGTTTTGTCTGATGTCTCTTTCTGGGTTCTTGGTACAGCCTTGTTCTTGACAACAGTATCCCTTACCCTGTGCAAGAAAGGCATGGTGGGTCGTCCTGAATAGCCTACACACGTACCATCATTTCTTCTTTTATGAGGGCTATACTTGTGACATCTGTGATTGGTCTTGCCTTCCTTCCCCACTGTTCAGTTCCCATGGAAATTATTCTTCAAATGCTCCTACTGCTCTCTCCTTAAGGCCACTCATCCAAAGCGGTTCCCTCATATAAGGTGCCAGATGGTCCAGGTGTACCATCATCCTTTTCTGCCTGGTGCAGGTAAAAGATCCAAAAATGGTCAATGCTCCTACATCTCCTGGTCTCATTCTGTGTGCATTCTCTTCTTTTGTTTCACAGGGGGCCGACCCCTCCACAACGTCCTGACACTCATTTTTTGCAGTCTAATGGAAGTTCAGACTATCTGCTTCGTGACCTCCAACTCACATTTGCCTGTGGGCCTCACAAAATGCCTCCTTGCTTCCATGAAGTGGCTCCTGTCTCCTGCTTTGTTCTCTGATGCCGCTGCCAGTTGATGTCTCCTTCCTCAGATGTAGCTGCCATCTTGCACCTTGGTCCCTTATGCTGTTGTTTCTTCTTGGATTTGCCAATGTCTCTTCACAAATGTTCATCCTTTCAGGGTTCTTTGTACAGCCTTGTCCTTACCTTGTTCCCCATAACAGTATTCCTTATGCAATGCAGGCATGGCATGGTAAGTCATCCCTCTGCAGGCAATGACCAACTTCTTCCATGACCCACCATCACCCTAGGTTGTTTCTTCAGCTTTTGACAGCGCCCTACAGCTAGATCCCAGTCCCCATGCCGCTTCTTCAGTGCTCCAAAAGTTCTTTCGGGACTCTATCTCCGCAGAGATTGGCTCCTTCCTCTCCAGACATGCATCCGTTGCTTCTTGACAGACCATTCTCTTTTCACCAGGCCCTGATTTCTGCCATTACCTCCTCATTGTGAGAGACCACCTTTTTCTGCATGGCAGGTATCTTGGCCAGCAGGCATTCCATCATGTTACTTTTCTGTAGTCTGATGATACAACCCAATGCACTTTCCAATCCAACCCTGTCACATGTATCAGTGGCTATAGATGGGGTTTGGATTGGTGACTCAATTTATTGACCACTCACACAATCATGACCCATGACTACACTTTACAGATCACTGATACAAAAAGACTAATGTCCTCACTCTATTAGAGTCTCCATTAGCCGTTACCTGGCAATGGATTTTAATGCAGGAAGTATAACAGTCTCACTGAATTAAACACTTCATATATCACACATAAAGTCTTCTCTATCACAGCAGGAATTTCAACTGAGCACTCTTGCAACTAACTAGTTGCTCCAACCATGCCGGTTATAAGATCTCAGCAAAGACCACATAGGAAACACCATTCCTCTGTTGCTGTGGGAACACGTTTAACAAGATGTTGCCTAGAAACGGCTCTTGTATGTTTTTCTTATCTGACGGTTGTTGCATAGTAATGGCTCTACACGCTACAATACCATGACTTCAAGGACTTTTTTTTTCCAGCTCAAGTAATTTTTCCATCTACATTAAAAATAAAACTGTCATTAAATAGGAAATGAGGATGAACGCAGAACCAATTAGGAATCCACATGGTTAAGTTGCCTAAAATGGGTAAAGATACTTCACAGAAAGCTGAAAAAGTCACATGTGACTGAACTAGATCTATCTAAATATTCTATACTAAAATCAACATTTGTACATCCTTATATCAATATTTGATACCTGTATATAAAAAGGTCCCTATTTCATTTCAACACCTGCCACAGAAGACTTAAATGTATGAAAGGAATACTCTTATTTTATTGCATATATGCAATATTCCATCTGTCACTGTATTACATTATTACAGAACTCTTTAACTTCCTTGTAAGAATTAGGAAGATGGCATCATAAGGCAAATTATACTGGATTTTAATTACCACACATCAGTATGAATCAATGACAGTATAGCTAACAGGTTATGTGTGACCAGAAGGAATGGTTACTTGACATTCCATTATAATCACATAGTATATGTATTCCAGGTCCCCTCTCTCATTCAATTGTAAAGAAAACTGTCCCACCTGAGGAGAGGGTTACACAGCCGTTTCCATAAATTTTTAGCTTAAAAAAATAAGAATTTTAAAGACTTTTAATACAAGCTGAAGTATGCAACAAAATAATTTTCTTCTGTATAAGATTATATTATCCAAATAGGTGATTTAATGTAACTACTACAGGGACAGCTTATTTAAATGCAATACCTGATCCTATGATCTATTCAAATCACTTTGATTATGCTATATTAATAACATACATGAGTCAAAGAAAATTTGCTTTAAATATAAATAAAATCTAAGTCAGTAAAACAAGAATTTATATTCAGGAAGTTAACAAAACTTTCTATCACTGATTCTTGACTCTGCTTGTGTGTTCTGTTTGCAAATACATAACTATCTAAAGGCTACACAACCACTTGCTTCTTGAATGTGAGTACTGAATGACAAAGGGCATTAGACAGGCTTCTATAGAATAAATTAAACCATCAATGCTGAAAATATAAATTACTTTTACATTCATCCTTGGATTGTTAACATACCCATTACCTAACAGGTTTCAAAGCTACAAAAATGCTTGGGTCTTTGTAACTATAGTAATAACAGATTTCCCTATTAGCCACACCAGATTTCTTGTGAATTTGTAATATAAATGTTAAGGTGAAATATTCTAGCCCATTCATCACAGGCAAATTAATGGAGGCCAGCAGTGAGCATAAAATTAAAGCCTTCTTCAGGAGGGAAAATTCTACATTATAAGTGAGTTTGGTGTAACCATAAAACTAGTCAGGTTTAGTAAAAGGAGTTCCACATAGAACTCATTAGGGCTACCTCTAGTCCTACATATCTCATGTTAATATTGCGGCATATTTGATCAACATGTTGCCAGGCAAGAGCTCTGTAAACACAATACACGCCCACAACAGTAGAGCAAGCTGTGTTTTCTGTGTGTCCGGCAGTTGGTGTAGGATTGGTGACATCACACATCAACATCACATGATGTGTTTCCTGCATATCCATCAGCTGCACATATGTGGTGACGTAACACAGCGACAGTGGGTAGGGGCCATGTGATATGTGTTTACTGTTGTCTAATGTTGGTCCCTCGGCTATATAAGTGAGTGACAGAGTTCTGAGATCATTGTAGGAGAGAGAAATAGTAGTGGTGGAAGCATGTAAGCGAGCAAATTGGAACTACTAACTGACAGAGTTCTGAGTTCTCAGTAGGAGACAGCCATGAGAAGTTCTTATTTGAAGAAGAGTTAACTTGTGAACTGAAGACTTTATGTGTGCTATAGTGCAGTGGGATTGGGAGTGTGTACTTTAGTGTGGCTTTAGAGTTCCTGCGTTTCAATTGTACTAGGAGACGACCAGTGAGTGTGTAAATCAGCATAGTGCTGTAGTTAAGTGTAATTAAGAGAGTGTGTAACCAAAGTGCTAATAAATCCAATCATCTGAACCAGAACCTGTCATTTTTATCGCACGTACCACCCTACATGTGACAATATCTTTTTTAGGCATGGAGATTTATAATCAAAGCAAAATGAAATTATGTTCACAGTCTATGTGCTGTACTTGTGCACAGATGGTCACATAAGTGAATACTAATTAAGCCAAATTTTTTTATTCCTTGCAATTATTAAGTACATTAGAGGTTGCTGCTGTTATTGGTATCATCATCATCATCATCATTACTGCCACCATCATAGTTATGGGATTTCTGTGTATGTTAAATTTGTCAGGCATAACCTCAAAGTGTTACACTGTTGCCATTCTTGGAATATTGACTTACACATTACAGTTCATAAGAATTTGTTAAGTATGAGCTTACTGTAGCTTGACAGAGAACTTCAAATCCCTGTCCTCAGTGGTTCATTAGGTATCATCAAATCAAAAGCTAAACATAGATTTAATGTATCTACCATCTTGTTTCACATTTCTACTAAAATATTACCTTAACGGAAGTTGAATATTTTTCAAAGATCTGTTTTCATACATTATTTCAAGACTCTACATGTCACTTTCACTCCTACCTCATAGGTGTATGTATTCGTAACGTTTCTATCACTGACTGTACAAAGTTATAGAGTAAAAGTTTTGAAAAGTAAATAATGGTGCAAGTTCACACCACAGTTTGTGAAAATTGGCCAACTGGTTAGAAAGATGAAAGGGGAGACAGGCACAAACAGCATGGTAAGACTACATCCTTTCCTTAGAGAAAAGAGAGTACACTAAAACTGCGTTTCAACAACACCAAAGGTCCATACAGGTAAATATGTATCTAATGTACATCCAACAGACAAAGGCCTCTAATAATGAGATGCCTCCTCACTAGTGGTTTAGGATATGCCACGTGCAATATCGAAGAAAATTAGGAGGGAAAAAACCTTAAAGGAACACATTTGTTTCTTGTCTAGGCTGATGACAATTTACTGGATATAAATACCATAAAAAAGTTCTGGAATGAACTATCACTTACTTTCTTTCCACTGTTCTTTCAGTATATGATACAACAATTAGAGAGATAAATCAAGTTAATAATATAGTATACTGTGACACAGACTCAGCATGATGATATACATACCACATGTCCTGAAGATTGGTTTGAACATTCGAGTAACATTAAGATTATTACCTCAATGTTGGTGGGGCACGTGGTAGCATAGTTGGTTGAGGCACTATTCTACAAGCTGGAAGGTCGCGGGTTCAAGTCCCAATGAGGTCAGTGGATTTTTTTTGACCTAATCCTTCAAGCTGCACTATGGCCCTGGGGTCGACTCAGCCTCTAACAGAAATGAGTACCAGAAATATTCTTGGGGGTAAAGAGTGGCCGGCGTGTAGGGCTAACAACCTTGCTGCCATTTATGAGCCGATTGTCTAGCAAATGTGGGAACCTCAACATCTCACAACCCTATGGGCCTCCATGGCCTGTGACAGGGATACCTTTACTTTTACTTTTTACCTCAATGTTGGTATTACTGAGGGAAATGGTTTATGAAGTATGCCACTGAGATGACTTCAAGTGGCATGACATACACACACAGTGTCTCATGATGATCAGTTCAGGCATTCAAATAATATTAAGGATATTACCTCAACAATATGAGAGGCTGTGCTGTTGGCATACTGATGAGAGGGATTTATTAAGTATGGTATGGAGATGACATAATGCACAGGGGGTGAAAAAAAAACAATGGAAACACAAATAAACTGAGGAAGAGAATTTGTGCTGACCACACTGAAAGAACTTCAGTTGGCTCCACTGAATATCCTCCCATTTGTTTACATTCTAGTGCTGAAGCCAGTGATTGTTCTGAGTGACAATCCATGTGAAAGAACTGTAAAATGGAGACTTGTCTGATCTTGAAAGAGGACAGATTATTGGTGTGCATTTAGCTGCAATAGCTAAACCTCTGATTACTGAAAGTAATGCAATGCTCAGATGTGTAAATGATGGTGTCACAACCATAAAACCTCGACATCAGACAACTGGCAATGTGTGTCTGATATGGTCATGCTGTTCCCTACAACAGAAAGAGTTCATGTTTAGAGAACACCCAAGGTAGCCTACAATCCAGAATGCCTGGTTCCAACAGTGAAACACAGGGGAGGTATTCTGTTGGTTCCATTATTACCTTTCATGGCCAAATTACTGCAATGGAGTACATGAACAGGTTGGGTAATCAGGTGCATCCCATGATCCAGAAAATTATTTTTGAACAATGATGCAGTGGTCAGTGTTGGAGACTAGAGAGGAGAACAGATTCCCACCTCCAGCATCCCTAAAGCAACCTGAATATGTTCTTCAAGAAGAATGGTATAGAATTCTGCTAGAGACTGTTCAAAGCTTGTACAAGTCCATTCCAAGAAAGACTGTGGCTATAGTGAGGAAAAAACGTGGTCCAACACCATATTAATAAAGAAATGGGTACAGTATCTGTAGTGTTTCCATTATTTTGTTCAACTCTTGTACATACCATGTTTCATGATCATGGGTTCAGACAATCGAGTAATATTGTGGTTATTACCTCAATAATTTGAGAGACTTCAGTGTTAATATTACTGACTGGAGTGATGTTTGAAGCATGCCCTGAGATCGCTTCACATGGCATGATATACATACCAAGTTTCACGAAGACTAGTACAGGCATTCAAGCAATACTAAGGTTTTGTCTCAGAAATCTGAGGTGCTCTGAAGTTAGTATTAATGATGGGAGGGATTTAGGAAGTGCACCATTGACATCAACTCTGGTGGCATGACATACCTACCAAGTTTCATGATAACTGGTTCAGGCATTCGAGTATACCTCAACAATTTGAGAGGCTGCATCATTTGTATTACTGATGGGAGAGATTTATGAAGTACACTATTGAGATGGCTTCATTGAGACTAGTTCAGGTGGCATGATATAAATATCAAGTTTCAAGATGATCAGTTCTGGCATTCAAGTAAAATTAAGGCTATTAGCACAATTTCAGAGGCTGCAATGTTGATATTACTAATGGGAGGGATATATGAAGCATGCCCTGATATGGTTTAATGTGGAATGAAATATATACTAAGTTTCATGGCAAATGGTACAGGCGTTCAAGAAATATTAATGTTTTGCCTAAATAATTTGAGCTGTAATGTGTGGTATTACTGATGGGAGGGATTTATGAAGTACACTGTTGAGATGGGTTCAGGTGCCATGATATACACACCAAGTATCATAAAGACTAGTTCAGGCATTCGAAAGTTGTCAGTGGGAGGGATACACATACAGACATACACACACACACACAGCATAGTGATCTCTTGAGCGTACTTTGATTTCTTAAAAACAGGAAAACAGATTAGAAACAGATGCTGTACTGGATGCCAGTAAGGAGGCTCATATAGAAATAAACACGGTATAGTGTATTGCTATTAGAGAGATGATTTTGTTAACTAGCTATGAGATTTAGCATATACTTCTGGAGATCAGCATAGAACAGATTCTTAACCACCAGTATCTTTTAATGAATGAATTTTGCTAGTCTATCTGCTTATTTGTAGGTGGAAGCAACTGAAATACAAAATGCATTACATGTTGTTTCAGAAACTTCTTGTTTAATAATTATAACCATAGTTCTTTTGCTTCTCATTTATGGTAACAGACTTCAAAACAATGCTTATTCTTGTGGCCAGTGGCAGAACATTCAGAAATTCAAATCACTTTAGTTGGTAATACCTGATAATTGTACAGAACAACAAAGGTATTAATTATTTGAGCACATGGTTTAAATACTAATTGTCACACTAAGAGATTCTCTTCCAGGTATACACAAACTTAGATGTACATACAGAGTGGCACATGAAATGATCCAGTGTTTGATTTAGTATTAATTATTCAAGTCAGTCATGGTAGCTGAGCAGTCTAAGGCATGTACTGTCTTCACTCGCTTAGAAGCTAGGATCGTGGGTTCCAATCCCACACAAGGCATGGATGTTTGGCATGTGTGTGTGTGTTATCCTGTGTTTAGGCAGAAGCCTTGTGATGAGCCAATCACTCATCCAAGGAGTCCTACCATTTGTAAAATGAGAAGAAAAAAAACCTCAACACAACAGGGTATAAGAGGAATGGATTAAGTAAGTAAATTAATTATTCAACCATGCAATGAACAATGTTCTGTAACATGGAGATTAGTTCTCTCTTCCTGAGCACACTAGTGTCACAACGTTCTTGCTCATGCGCCAGTTTACACAAGATTGCTGACAAAAGCAGACTAGAACAATGCATAAAGACAGTGTTGTTCTTTACAAAAAGAAGTGTTGTGGTCACATAGAGGCAATTTTCAAACGCGATGGATGCTTTCATTCAAAACAATTCATAAACTTTACAACCATTCTAATAATGATGGTTCAGTGTTGGAGAGGAAATGTCGCTGGCCTTCATCTATACATTCTCCAGAGAGTATTGATACTGTCAGAGTGGTGCTGCAAAGAAGCCCCAGTAAATCAACAAGACTGCAGCACAACCAGAGATATCCAGATGATTGGAGCAACAAATATTGAAAAGTGATTTCAATTTGTATCCATACAAAATGACAGTGTTGCCTAAACTTACAGTTTAAAACAAACATCAAAGAATGGTATTTGCTGAATGGGCTCAGAATAATGAGATATCATTCAACAAAGTTTGGTTTTCTGAAGATGCACACTTCCACTTGGATGGTGTGTTTAATAAACAAAATGTGCGATTTTGGGTGTCAGAGAATCCACATGATTCATGAGAAGGTGCATCATGCACTGAGAATTACAGTGCCATCTCAAGACATGGACTGCTAGGGCCAATTTTCTTTGAAGAGACAGTAAACAGTGAGCACTATTTAACCTTTATGCACCGAAAGACACCGTATGGGGACCCTTAAAGTAAAGCCGAGTGGCCGAAAGACACCGTATGGTGACTCGCAGTCCATGCATGCGCACAGTGTTTTAAAATCTAATTTTAAGATAGAAATTCTTGTTCTACTTATATTATTTTTGGACACCAGCTTTATAAGTAGACTGTTTTCCCTCCTGCATCATCTAACTGAATGTTGCATGTCACTGAATGCAGAGTCCGACGTCGCAATTCATGCACTTTGTCCGTAATTAACTCTGTTTTCCACACGAAGCGCGCACACACAATGTTAGTCTCGTATTAGCAGGAAGTAGGTCAGTGATGGCAAGTGGTCTCCTGTATTCGTAACGCTTATAAAACATCACAATTTCAACTATGCACCATGGCCCCTTTTCGCATTGAAAAAGCCGAAATTGAGAGGCCACTCGTAAATCACACCATTCAGAATGCGGTACATAAGACTGAAAGCACGTAGAAGAAATGGGTCACGTATGGGCCTTTCTATATTATTTTTGGACACCAGCTTTACAAGTAGACTGTCTTCCCTCCTGCATCATCTAACTGAATTTTTCATGTAACTGAATGCAGAGTCCGATGTCGCAATTCATGCACTTTGTCCGTATGTAACTCTGTTTTCCACGTGAAGCGTACACAGGCAACATCATTCTCGTATTAGCAGGTAGTCAGCCAGTGTTGCCGATTTGCCTTCCCTAATCATAACGCTCATAAAACATCGCAATTTCAACTATCCCCCATGGCCCCATTTTGCATGGAAGAAGCCGAAGTTAGTAGGCAGCTTATAAATGTCACCGATTTAGAATGTGGTACATAAGACTGAAAGTACGTAGAAGAAGGGGCCATGTGCG
>NW_019721758.1:1983430-1983605 GCF_002891405.2 Cryptotermes secundus
AACTGAATGTTGCATGTCACTGAATGCAGAGTCCGACGTCGCAATTCATGCACTTTGTCCGTAATTAACTCTGTTTTCCACACGAAGCGCGCACACACAATGTTAGTCTCGTATTAGCAGGAAGTAGGTCAGTGATGGCAAGTGGTCTCCTGTATTCGTAACGCTTATAAAACAT
>NW_019721758.1:1983677-1987066 GCF_002891405.2 Cryptotermes secundus
ACATCGCAATTTCAACTATCCCCCATGGCCCCATTTCGCATGGAAGAAGCCGAAGTTAGTAGGCAGCTTATAAATGTCACCGATTTAGAATGTGGTACATAAGACTGAAAGTACGTAGAAGAAGGGGCCATGTGCGGGCCTTTCCAAGAAGCATAACAGTACTTCTTGTGTGGCAGATACGTGTATACACAGACAGCCTCTGAGGGAGTGACCTCACTCCTGTATACAGAAAGGTTGGAGTGCTATAAAAGCATAAACATTTCCTCCCCTTTTGAAGATAAGCCAGTACCAGTACGAATGATGTCAGCAGCAGGCATTTATACTGCAGAAACGTTTTGTGCAGAAACTGACTGCAGTTTTGTGGACAGATGCTCAAAATTGTAACAATTTTTACAGATTCTAAAATCTGTAAATTACAATATCTTATTCTATATTCTTTCTAGATAAAAGCAGCGTTTATTTCGTTCGTTTATCACAAAAATTATAGAAATCACAGCATTTTGAGTAACATGATTACAATTTTTATTACTCTACAATGGCGGGCATTTAAATTAACTCCGTCCCGCTGCCACTATTGGAATTTAAATGGCCCATCCCATAAAGGTTAAGCATGTTGCACAATAGTTTTGTGTCTCACGTTCTTGCTACACGTTTGCCATTACAAACTCAGTGGTTCATGCAGGATGGAGCCAGGCCACACACAGCAAATGTTGTTTTGGACTTTCTGCATGATACTTATGACTCACATGTCATCTCAGACCAATTTCTTGACCATGTCACATGTGGACAGAACTGGCCTCCCGAATAGTCTTGATTTAAACTCATGTGACTATTTCCTTTGGGGATTCCTTAAGGAAGATTTTTCCGAAAAGCTGCAAACAATAATGGAATTGAGAGCACTAATTATTCAGGCATGCAACAAGATAACTGAGGATATGTGCCGTTGAGCAATCAACATCACAGTTTGTGTTGAAGAAGTTGCCAGGCGTAATGGTGGTCATATTGAACATTTGATTCACAGAGGATACATCTCCATGCAATGGTCTCTCTTTTTATGTGTTAGTTTCTAGTATTGTAATTGAAACAGTGATTTTATCAATAGATCAAATACTGGATCATTTCGTGCACCACCCTGTACTTACTGCATCTTGTACAATTAATTACACATGGATAAAAAGTTTAATTTTAAATCTTTGCACCACACACATCAACATGTCCTAGTAATAAATAAATAAATAAATAAATACAGCATGTCATGGAGAAAAGAATTCACCACACTCATGTATTCTGAATAATGTGAAACTGTCTTTTATTTATCATCACCCTTTCCAGAATTAGATCTATGAAGACCTGTTTGAATATTAAACAAGAAGTTCTGGGAAAAACTTATCACCTACTACACAATCGTATAGAAAATGATGCCTCCAACAATTCTTCCTTGCTACAGGAATGTGTTTACCAAGCCCCTGACTAGCAATGACAGGGAGATACACAGACAGACCCACAGACTCTCCTATGATATGAAACACACTACACACAAAATGATGTGTCCAACAATTCTGCTATTCCTGTGTGTATTTGTTGGTGCCAAAACTTGCTTACTGAGCTGTTGCCTAGCAATGATAGGGGGGGGGATACACAAACAGACACACAGACTGATGAAAAGGATTTATGAAGCAGGTCACTGAGATGGTATCATGTGACATGATATACATACCAAGTTTTATAGAGATTGGTTCAGGTATCTGAAAGTTGATTGGGGGGGGGTGATACAGAGACAGGAAGGTGATCTCACATGCCTACTTTAACTTTTCAAAAAGACGGAAGTAGGCTGAAAATAGAATAATTTCAGAGATCTTCCCAGATTTATTTTCCTTTTGGTCAATATTTTAAGATCAATTTTCAGAATTCTGTCAGAGCTCATTCTGTCAACATGTTCTTTCAAATTTCTACTGTATTTTTCTATATATTTTCTTATGTGTGGGATTTTTATTTTTTCATGTGTCTTATGGTATAACTGGTTGTACCTCAAAGTCCCTACAAAACATAATTCTGTGGATACAAATCATTTTTCTCAGTTCTAACTGTCCATGATTCACTATCATATGACAATGCTTGTCTAGCCTGTTTTATCAATTTGTATTCTTGAATACATAATTTTCTTGTATGTTCAAATAATCTGATCATATTTAGGAAATCTGGCAGGACATGGCCTTTTTGCTGAGACAGATTCAGCAATATCAAAGTACAGTGGAACCTCGCTTACCGACCACCTCTCATAACGAGCAAAACAAATTGTAAAAAAATGACTCGCATAACGAGTGACAAGAGGGGAACTCCCGGATTGTGCACTTGCTACATCAGTCTGTGTTTAGCACTCATTCTGCTTGCATCTTAGTGTCGCTTGTGATCACACATTTTTCCAAACTTGTGTTCAGACATATTATTTGTGATTTTTTTTGTGAAAAGTTTAATAACCCTTGCAAATGTGTCCCTGAAGAAAAGGCCACAAAAAGACAGCCATAAGAGAATAAAAATAACCATGGAAATGAAAAGCAAAATCACTGAAAAGTGGGAACGAGGTGTTAGCGCGGCTGATCTAGCACGCACAAACAATCGGTCTACATCAACGATTTGCACTATCCTCAAGAACAAGGACAAGATTAAGGAGACAGATGATTCAGAGGGAGTGACAAGAATATCTATGCAACGATTACGTATTCTCGACGATGTTGAAAGGTTGCTCCTCATATGGATAAACGAAAAGCAATTGCAAGGCGATACTATTAATGAGAACATCATTTGTGAGAATGCGAAAGTGATTTTTTCCGACCTCGTTAAGAAAACGCCAGCATCATCAACGGCCGACAAAGAAGCATTTAAGGGAAGCCATGGGTGGTTCAAGAAGTTTAAGAGAAAAACCGGTATCCACAGTGTTGTAAGGCACGGTGAAGCAGCAAGCTCCGACACAAAGGCAGCACAGAACTTCATCGGCGACTTCAAGAAGCTTGTAGATTCTGAGGGTTACCTGCCACAACAGGTTTTTAATTGTGATGAGACGAGTCTCTTCTAGAAAAAGATGCTGAAGTGAACCTATATAACAGCAGAGGATAATGCATTGCCTGGCCATAAGCCAATGAAAGACCATCTCACGCCGCTATTTTGTGCCAATGCAAGCGGCAATTTGAAATTTAAACCGCTGCTTGTTTACCATTCAGAAACTCCATGAGCCTTCAAGAAGTGTAAAGTCCAGAAGAGCAGGCTAAATGTGATGTGGAGGTCCAACAACAAGGCTTGGGTGACACGTGACCTTGTTACTGATTGGATCAATGAAGTGTTTGGTCCTTCTGTGAAAAAATATTTGCTTGAGATGAATCTGCCACTCCATG
>NW_019721758.1:1987572-2010789 GCF_002891405.2 Cryptotermes secundus
TTTTTTTTTGTTTTCTGCAAATCGAATTCGCATTCTGGGTTGGTTCATTCCCCATAGAAGAAAAGATGAAGATGATTCACGCTCCTTAACAATGTATACATAATTTTCTTTGAATAAACATTATACATACAATTTTTTGAGTATTTTTTTTTGGCATGGAAAGCATTATCATACTTTACATTAATTTATATGGGAAAAATTGTTTCGCATTACGATTAAGATTCTGGAACAAATTATGCTCATTAGGCAAGGTTCCACTGTATCAGCTACATATCACAAATTTCACATTTACCCTATACATTTACACTTCACAGTCTAAATGTCTGTAGTACACATATTCATATCAACCTACAAATTCTGAAACAATGCACAATATTAAAATCTGGTTTCAAGACATGCAGCAGTGTCTTTCAAATGTATTGATTCAAATGAAACATGTTAAGTGAGATGTTTAACCTCCTTTCACATTCAATACCACACAGGACATGCCCACAGCCAGAACTCAAGTGTTGTTTTAAAAACCACTGTCTTAAACAATTGGAGAACCCAGAAATCTAAAAATGGGTTTACAGTTGCATGAAGTTTGAAATTGTGTGTTCCAATGCAGTAGTAACTGAATTACTTACTGGTGATACCATAATAATTACCCTACTAGTTGTAATCACTTTTTGCGTTTGCCTTTCCTACGATTTCGTCCCTGGTCAGAGTATCCTCCTTCTCCTGCACCTGCTCCACTTCCACCAGACTGGTTGTACAGGTTATTGAGGAAGTTCTCCAAATCAGGCTCACTGAAACAAATTCACAACTTCCCATCTAATATAGGCTGACAATTTATCAACACACACACACACACACACACACACGATACTTTATCTGCCTGTGAACTAATTAACCCTTCCGCGCGGTCATTTAAATTCCGCGGCCGTCTCTCCGGCGGTAATATATTCAGCCGTCCATTTAAATTTTGCTCGAAAATGATTTATTCATCATTGTTCTTAAATTATATGAGATAGGAACATGAAACTTTCACTAAAATGATCTTAAAAGGTGGTTTTATAACCTTACCTTATAATATGAGCGCCCTGTATCTCGGCAATGCAAGCAGGTTGTTTAGTATTTGAGCAGTGAATGGTACGCCTTGAAGGATGAAACTTTCACTAAAATGATCTTAAAAGATGGTTTTATAACCTTGCCTTATAATATGAACGCCCGGTATCTCGGCAATCAAGCAGGTGACGCCTTGAAGCATTCGTCTAAACACAGCGCTGGCTCACATCCCACCACACCAATACTGCGTATATTTTCTTTTGCTCTTTTTTTTNACGCTGAACGGTTAAAGATACAGGAGAAATGACACAAAGTAAAACTGGGGAGCTATCCAAACCAATTTTTGGGTCATAAACTTGACAGTGACCATACTGGGCAGTGCATAGACTGGTAAAACAGCAGGTTTTTCAAGGAGCAGTCCATATTTGTCTCTGCACAGCAGAGATATTATTAATATCTATGTCTAAACAGGTTTATTTACAATATAATGATCAATGTCTTCATACAGTTCTAAAACTGAAGAGACATCATCCACTAGAAAACACTAAAATTCCAAGAATCTGCGGCTATAACAGGGGTCTGCTTTTCCATTTCACAGAGATGAAGAATCCAACATGAAGTACTCTTCGCCACTGGTCAACTGGTCACGTCATTATTTGCCATAAGAGGGAGAGACAAAAAATACATAGTGAAACTGTGGCAGAATACAGTTTATAACAGTAATGGGTGAGTCTTGAATTTATGAGATCAAACTGAGGAAAAAAAAATTTTGATCTCAACTGAGTGCTAATTTGTCACTCACAGAATCTGAGAATTTTCTGACAGCTGATTTGTTTTGCACACTGAGGTCACGTCAAGAGTGCTGGGTATTCTACCTCCCTAAATGGAAGCTAAGTTTCTTCCCCCTTTTAAGGGTTATGAGTCTATGGGTCTTTATTAAATTGGATTCTACATTTTATATATATACACACACACACACACACAAATAAGATATTTTTAATCCATTTTAAACTTTTAGTGTTGCACCACAGACCGTGAGCTTGCACTACTGTAGTGTATGTACAGAGGATCTGCTGGAAGTGGCTCATGTAGAAGTGCTATTACATGTACTGTAATAAACTGTAACTGAAAGTGAACATGTATAGCTTTGATCTGAACATGATATTTATACACAGTATTGTATTTAGCAACAAGTGATATATATTTTAACAAATATTCCTTTTACTGATAATAAATAAATAAATAATGTCTAAAATCAGCATTTTACTGTATTTATGTCCTGTAAGTTGGAGACAGCAGGCCATGTCTGGACAGAACAACCAATTTACAACACATCTGGATGACATAAAAAATGGAGACTGAAAACATGGTGGAAGGAAGAAATTTGAAGATGGTGGGCAATTGGGAGGGGGGAGGGTTTGGGATGACTGAGAGTTACGGGGTATAGCATTGAGGTATCAACGAAAATGGGAAAACTCTTAAAGATGAGGTCCACCATTAATCAGAGTTCACATCAGCAATCTAAAATACACGATTCCATGAACTCACACCGGCCTACCTGTTGGAATCTGGAGCAGTCCTGTGTGTGGTTCTGTTACTATGATGCCTTCCTTGGGACTGCTGCTGTGACTGCTTCCCAAGGACTATGCGATACTGCACAATGTGAGTGTTAGCACGTAAATGGCGCAGGTTGTCAGCTTGGCAAGCAGCCCACTCAGTGATGTCATACACTCCACCATCCATACAGGCATAGTAGTGCCACAAGAAGCCAAACATTGAGCTCTCTGCCCAGATATCACCCTGTAAAATTCACAGATAATCTTTAACGACTATTTACAAACATGGGATATTGCTAATAAGTCGTAATCCATTGAATGTGGTGTGATATAACAGTCTCTAAACATAATGCTAACAACCAATAGTACTACTCAGCCATTTAATTAATTCTTCCTGTGTTGTAAGAATTTACAAAAATTCCTAAGTTCCATTACTTTTTCTCACAGTACTGTACAAGATTCTTATGGAATTATTTTAAGAAATTATGTATAAGATTATGCAGCATGTGATGCAAAATATGTGTACAAATAGTTTCAGAATGTTTTTGTAAAATACTTACAAATTATAAATATTATTATTATCAATGCTAAGAACTCCTGCCAGCCAGCTTGCTCTCCGCTATCTCATCGATAAAGCACTTAATTTCTCAGGTGAAAGCATCCATGACACATTCTAATACTCTGAATGGCAACATGATGTAAAAAATGATGGCTGTTCATGAAGATTTAGAGAGTAACAGGCTTTAAAATAGACTGGAGGTCAAATTATTAAAATATAGGTAAATATGAAGTTTAAATAATACACTGACATTTGACAGGTCCATACATTTCTTTGTTACCCAAAGGACTACATTTTCAGGAAATCAGTTACTTTTTATCTTACCTCTCTGGCATTATGATGAATTTTGCACTGAGCACAGAATCTGGCTGCATAGCAGGGTCGATCCACACGAATGCGACGGTGACGTTTACTGCAGTTAGTGCATCTGATGGTATTAGCAGCATACTCCATTTTCTTATGAAGCTGTGATAATAAGTCACTCAATTCAGTCCAGGCCTGTTCTACTTGCTGTGTTTCTGCTACTCTCCTACTATAAGCTGCCCGTCGTTCCTAAAACACAGCAATCAGAAAAGACATGAATGTCCACCTGTATCATACTTTTTAAAATAAAACATTAACATCTCATTTCAAAAACTTCAAACACTCATATTAATGTCAAAGGGTCCTGAATACTGTACAGGATTTTGGTCATGCAAGATTATGCTTTGCCAAGTTCAACAATTTTTCTTTCTAAAAGTGCTTTGAGCAAGTAAATTTTCCTTGTCACTAAATGATGTCTGAAGCTACCTCTGTGATTTCTTGTACATACACAGATCATTTGCTCTTTATTTCTTTACTGTGAAATAGTGCAAACCGCTATTGTACTAATAACAAGATGATCTGGAAAGAACTAACTGCTTACTTCCCTTTTACTGTAATTTGAGTATCTGACAGGACAAGCAGAAAGAAAACTTTAGTATGTATGGGTAATGTTGTCAATAAAATAATACAGCTGAGAGGCTGCAGTGTTAGTATTGCTGATAAGAGGGATTTATGCATACCAAGAGTCATGAAAATTGGGTTGGCCATTCAGGTAACATTAAGGTTACCTTGACATTTGGAGGCTGCAGTGTTGGTATTACTGATGGGAAGGATTTCTGATGTATTTCATTAAGATGTCCTCAGGGCATACAAACCAAGATTCATGAAGATTGGTACATTTGTTCAAGCAATATTAAGGGTTTGTCTCAGAAATCTAAGAGGCTTCAATGTTGGTATTACTGATGGGAGGGATTTATGACGTACACCATCCAGATGGCTTAATGTGGCATGACACAATTCTGAAATTTCATGAAGATTTGTACAGGTGTTCAAGCAATATTAAGGTTTTGCTTCTGCAATATGAAAGGCTGTAATGTTGGTATTACTGAAGGAAGGAATTATTGAAGTATGCTGTTGAGATGGGCTAAGATGGCATGATATACATACAAGGATTCATGAAGATTGGTGCAGGCGTTGAAGGACTATCAGGGTTTCACCTAAACAATTTTAAACGCTATAAAGTTGCTATTATTGGTCAGAAGGATTTATGGAGTATGCAGTTGAGATGGCTGAATGTGGCATGATATATGGATAAAATTCCATGACAGTTTGTTCCGACATTTAAGTAACATTACAGTTATCTCTGCCACAACTGACAAACGTTCAGGTTGACCAAGCACCATCAAAATGGCAGAAAATGGTGACAAAATTTTAGACCTCATCCATGCAGACTGTTCTAAACTGCACATTGATTCAATGTTGATTATATAAAGATAAATATCGTGGAAATAGCATACAAATATACCACACGGTAACAATCACTACATCATAGAAACTTGTCTTTGGGCTCAAGAACTGGGCTTACTACGTAGAAAACTTCTACAACAAACACCTACAAACATATATGACCAATGTGCTAGACTGTAGCAGTGGAACCTTAAATATTTAAGTTGGCATACACATTCTTAACCTACCATATGAAAAATCCTTTAATATATTCTTTAAACATTTTTAAAAATACTTGTAATAGTTTTTAATAATATATTCAACACATTATAAATCCTGATATATGGTATACCGTTATAACCGTTATAGTTATCTTATTTATGTATTTGCTACTTTAATTATAACAACTTGAGGCAAGAGTTTTATGTTAGTATATAATATGACACACTGCATGGATATGGATCCATATTAGTAGTTCAATGACTGTACATATTCCTGTGTACAACTGCCTGATGATGGTCTTGTATGACTGAAACATGTAGCAGCAATAAAGACTGAATATTAAAACTGAGTATATTTGTTATGTTGACGGTTGACATAATGCCTATATATATATATATAGTCATGGCAATTTCTGAAAATAACATTTAACAAAGAAAATTATACCTACTAATCTACTCCACGTACTTAACTGACTTCATATCCACAGTGTAGATTAATGCCCAGAGAACAGTTAGTACAGTACTATTTACATTTACACAATTAACATGTTATTACTAAAGTACTTATCCTACTTAAAAACAATCTTATTATTTCTACTGCCACTACAGTTGCCAGCCTACTTTTCTTTCTCATGGAAAAAGAGCAGGTTTCCATGAATGTGCATCCCTTCCAACTTTTGAACCAACACATCAATCTCATGAAATTTGGTATGGCACTAAAGACCACTGAAACCTCATACGTGGTGCAATCCAGAAGTTACTGAAATATATTAATAAAAATTATTACGTCTTACCTGGATCTTATTCTGCACCATCACCTTCAAAGTAGTCCCCTTGGGAGCACATACACCGATCCCAGCGTTTCTGCCACTTTTCAAATGCATCCTGGAAGTCTTTCTTTGTTAGGGTGTTTAGTACCGTCTGCGTTTCCGCTTGAATTTCCTCAACTGTATCAAATCTTTGCCCCTTCAACTTGATGTTCATCTTGCGGAAGAGAAAGAAGTCGCATGGAGCTAAGTCTGGTGAGTACTGTGGGTGGGGAACAACTGCCATCTTGCTTTTAGCCAAAAATTCCTGCACAATGTAAGGCGTATGGAGTCGTGCGTTGTCAAGGTGGAGTACCCAGTTGTTCGTGCGCCACTTCTCTGGACATTTTCTCCCATATCCTCCCTCAAACGCCTTAGAATATTTTGATAGAACTCTTTATTGACTGTCTGACCAGGAAGGATGAACTCCTTATGAACAATCCCATCAATATCAAAAAAACAGATCAACAGGGACTTAATGTGGCTCTTGACTTGTCGAGCTTTTTTGACTTGGGTGAAGAAGGGCTCATCCATTGTGACCACTGCTGCTTACTTTCAGGGTCGTAGCCATAAACCCAACTTTCATCACCAGTAACAACCTTCAAAAGAAAGTTTGGATCCTCTTGAAGCTGTTGTTGAGGTTCCCTGCAGACTTCCAAGCGATGCTGCTTCTGTTCATTTTGCAGCAGTCATGGCACAAACTTCGCCACAATCCTCCTCATGTTCAGTTCCTCTGACAAAATTCATTGAAATGTACCATAACTTAGTCCCAAGGTGTTACAGAGGTCTTGGATGATCAGTCTACAATCTTGCAGAATCGGATCCATAACTTTTGCGACATTCTCTGGTGTGGTGCCAGCTGACGGCTGTCCTGAATGATCATCATCATCAGTCGATGTTCGGCCATTTTTCAAACACTTCTACCAGTCATAAGTATGTGTCTGGCCTAAACTGTTGTCACCAAAAGCTTGCTTCAACATTTGGTGCATTTCTGCAGCAGTTCTCCCAGGTTTAAACCAAAACTTTATACAGACATGCTTATCTCTCAGGTCAGCCATCATAAAACCGCAAAATCACGGAAACACAACAATGGAAATACATTCACCAACAATAAACCGAACCACTCAACTCGACACCGCTTGCCACACTGATTCAAGAAGGGTGTGTTGGGAGACACCTAGCGGTATTTCGATGCACTCATAACCATTCGTGCACAAAATTCAAATTTCGGGAACTTTTGGATTGCACCACATACATTTTAATTACTTACAGTCAGAAAGAACAACAGGTTAGAGACAGGAACTTAGAATACAGGAGTGACATCAGGACTACTTTATACAGGGTCATGGAATGGTACTGAAATATGACAAAAGAACTCTAGCAATGTCAAAACCTTTTCAATTTGATAACAATAACAAATGGACTCCCATAACCAGGAAGATAAAATTCTGTATGAATACTTATTATAAACATTCCCACAAGTTATATACATTACAAACATGATTATGGTACAAGACTTGATGATCAAATCCAGACAGAAGATGGAGTAAAAGTTTAAGATTAGATGATAAGAGAATCTGTACTTCAGTAATGAGTTCTTCCCACACAGCAACAGCAGCAGCAGCAGCAGCAGCAGCAGCAGCAGCAGTAGCAGCAGTGACAAAAAAAAGACCCCAACAACTGCTTTTCCCCCACGCCCCACCACCACTGCTGCCTCCACAATACCATCTTTCCTTACTTTTTCTCAACGGTGTATGACTCATACAAGTCCTTCTAACTGATCTCATTCCTTTCTTCCATCCACAGAGCTTCTATGATCTCACACTGTGAAGCACTGAAGTGTTCTCTTTTTGCGAGATTATGTGATAGTATAACATATTCAGTTTCGTTTCATGTGTTCTTTCTTATTGTGCATGCTGCCATGTTAAATTCTAGAAGTTTGTTTTGGCATGTTTGTTGGAATGACTACATTTCAGGAGGCCCTTACTGTGCATGTGTACTGCAAATGACTTCAGCTTCTGGTAGGTTACAAGGCAGGTACTTCTTTTGGTTCATTCTGTATCAAAGTAACAGCAACTTATTTTATTTGAACTGAGAGTGTTCAACTTCATTTACAGTGTTCTGGAAAATTACCTGTAATGGTCAAGTTGTACTTCTAGAAAAATATTCGCCCGTGCAGGTATGTACTGTATTTTCTTCATGCACCTAACTTTGCTGTGTATATGGAGACATAGTAGAGAGCAGTGCTACCCACAGCAGAGTTCATTTTTTGTGTTTATAGTTTATGTAATTTGCATTATTTGACAACTTTCCATATCATGTAATATCACACAAATTTAGCCATGCTGCAGATTTGTGCACTCAATGTCTGTTGAATATGCTGCTACCTTCAACAGCTGGCCATTTTGGAATGGTGTATTACATCTGGAGCTTAGCCATTCTGCACTTTTTGCCTATTTCCTGTTCATGCACAGTTTAAGAACTACTAAGTGCACTTTTACCATTATAATATTTATATTATTCAACATAAACATCAGATATTCTGTTAAATTCTCTTCCTCTCTGTGGTAGAGTAGTACCCCATTAATCTGGGATAGGGTATCCCTTGCCTGGGATGGCGTACTAATGGTCTGTAAGCTGGACAAATTATTTCTCTACTTATATTAGCACCCATCCACCTTGGCAGTATGATATCAACAATGGAATCAGAGAATATGGGGTTACCCTATTTTTTGGGCTAGTTCCTGAAGAAGGGTAGGGCAATGTCTCATAACTTTGGAGGGAAATCAATACCTGCAATCAATATCAAAAACATAATACACTCACAGGTTCCCCAATAAGTTCAAAAGCATGAACAAGTATCTTGAATGCTTCTTCTGCACCTGGCTGGTTGTTTTTATCTGGATGAACTAAGACAGCCTGTCGCTTATAGTACTTCTTTATGTCATCATCTGTGCACTGAGGAGTTACCCCCAGAATGCTGAAACAGATTTTTTCTTCTCATAATACATGAACATAATATATGTTTGCACACAACATGCTGTAACATGAGCCACATATTATCAAAACACTGAACATTTACAAAATTGTATGCACTACAGGCAAATAGAGTAAATGATATTATAACAAGTCATAAACTTGAAATGGTAAGTTTCAGTTGTTCATGATTTCACAACATTTTATCAACTGCAAAGTATATTTAACAATGAATGAGATGAGAGGATGATTATGTGATGTGACATGGAAAGTATGCAGAAGCAAGCAATCATGACCTATCTCAAGGTACAGTTATTCCCTAAAATTCATGAATTCACTAGAGCTATTTATAAGTCTGCATATCTCACTGGCCTTTATAATCGATTACTGCAGAAACAAGCCTACTTTGGCAAAGCTGATTACAATACAGATATATTACACAGCCAAAATTCATTCTTTCTAGCACTTTCATCAAATGTTCATCATCCATAGGTATTACAAAAAATACAAGTATATGCTATATATCTTAATGAGACCTACACTTTGTTATGTACAAACCTGTATGATATACTTCCAACAACAGTGATAAGTTTAATTTCAGTTTCATACGAAGTAGAGCCTATATTGAGTGTAGACAAATTTCTCTGATATGTGGGTTTGGAGATAAGACATACAGGATGAAGGATGAACTGTCATAACACCTCAAATGTGTGTTTATTTTATGCAAGTCATTAAAACACCACACACACACAAACAAATGTCTGGCGAATATCAGTCTGGAGAGCTGGTGTCCTGGATGAAATCTGATGGAGGCACTCCCTTAAAACATGAAAGCCAAGCTGTTCAGTATATTACCTGTAAGGATCCTTCCCTTTGCATGCCAGAAGCCTTCGCATGGCTTCCTCACCAGTGGAAGGTAAAGAAATATTACTCTCCAACCCGGGTGGAAAGCCATCCTTAAAACCGACTCCATCCCCACCACATGCTGATGAGTGTTCTCCCCATGAAGACTTTCTCTGACTTCTCCAGATGTTCCACCAGCCACGACGAAAGCCTAATTTTTCTAAAATTTTGAATTGCAGTATTGTACCACTCAACTTTTCCCATGAGTGGACTGACCATGTGCACAACCAGTCATAGATAAACGTGCACCTGCAAATTACACAACACATTTAAAACCATGGGGACCATTCACTTTCTAAGATAATGGTTAAAAAATAAAACCATCCTAAGCATTACATATCTTGTCTGATAAACAAATGCATGTGACAGCTTTGTGAGCCTCTGATTTGTTGACAGTGATATTAGCTACTAAGCTTGGCCCAAATTCGAATTGAAACAAGCACCCCCCACCACAAGGAAAGTGAAAAACAGAGAAGGATGTTACATTACAGGCTGGCCAAGTGCCCATTCTTTGTCTTGTTTTTTCTTAAAATAAAATGACTGAAATAATGATATTCCTTATTTTTTATATCACTTATCTATTTCCCTCTTGTCATTATGTGTATATTTTGTCCTCTACAAGCATCTTTAACAAACTTCATACGCAATGAAAACAGTAGGGCACTTGACCTCCAAACTGACATAAAATTACTGCAAGAAACAAACACTGAATTATTCTCATTTTAACCGAAACTAGGTTCCATTATTTACTGGCAAGTGCCACATGATGAAAAGTTCTGTAAATACTGAATACACTGCTTTATGCAGTACACCTTATAAGATCTCCTGGCAATCATCAGACAGGCAAAATGGAAGGAAATGGAAGTCAGACAATGTTTTTATAATACAGATTAAATGTGAAATGTTCAAATATATTGAAGTTCCTACAGATGAATACCCTTTGTATTATGTTCTGATCTGTATGGGTCTACTCAGAAAAGGACTTACAGATGCACAAAGAGACGAACACTCATACTAAGGACATCAGAGAGCAGATGGAAGAACCAAAAGATTATCTGCACAGCTATCTGACCCCAACGTGTGACATGCTGCTTGGCTGGATGAAATACTACAGCTGTAATGGAAAGAAAAAGAGATCATGTGGAAAAAAATGAAACTGAAGTGATAAATATAACAACCTAAGTAAAGGTTTTACATTGGCCAAGAGTCAACTTTAAAACCGTTATAGATGACTTCAACAATTATGCAGGTTGGGAGTGGGGTACCTTTAATTTCTTGAGAATTTTCCATAAATAAAACTCCCCCCCCTATTGTAAGTATGTGCATGTTCTGCACGATTCATACATTAAAGCTTGAGGAAAGAATTATTTAACTCTTCTGGAAAACACACAGTCCATGAGTGATTTCATTTCAATATAATGAATGCAGTTTCCAAAACAAATTAATGACACCTGTCTCATGATAAGTAGTTAGTTAGTTATTGGAGAGGGTGGGTTTCCCCATGCACTTAGACCTGTATTGGTCCATTGTGCTTCCCTCTATGATTTCTACCAGTCTCTATATCCTACCGGTACTGGTGCTTACCATCAGTCCCGCCCAGCCAGCGAGACCGGCTCTACTAGCTGAGAGGTATCTATAATGCTTCCCCCATCTACCAGAGGTATTAGAGACTGCTGTTGGGCGGGAAACGTCCGTAATTTGGCTCAGTGACCTCCTTTGGAGATATGAGGTTCTTTTACGTGCCATAAAGCTACGACACAGGACCCATGGCTTAAAGTCCCTCCCGGTGGACTTGTTCCCTGAATTTTTCCGCTCTTAAAAATTCAAAGACCTCCGCCGGGTATTTGAACCCGCGTAATATGAGTCATGAGGTGGGAACGTTACCTCTAGACTACGGAGGCAGCTTCTCATGATAAGTAAATCTCGCAATCAGAAAACAGTGAGGGAATTATACTGCACAGAATAAATATGTTACTTACTTTAGTACAACCATAATATCAGTGATTATGCCCAACAATGTCTTTATCCAATATTTCAACTGAGTAGGAATATTCACTCTCGAGTTACAATTTCATTGCCGTTCAAACTGAAAACTGGGTATGGGTAAATGTTCACATTTTTCAATTTAAACAAAAGCTTTACAGTAAATTCCTTTAGTTTCCTTTTAACCATAAAGTCTCAGAACATAACAGATTCTGTATGGATTTTATAAAAAGTGATGGATGAGGATGAATACACAATTTTAGCCAGAAATTTGCTGGAAAGGGACTACTTAGGGGCAAAAATGAGATATGACAATATTAAAAAAGTTGTAAACTTGTCCCTGTGCTTAATTAAGTACTGTATCATGAAGACATATGGGAGAGTGCAGGTACAGATCCATCATTCTTGACTTTGGCACTAGACAGAGGTGACTGGTCAGCTTCACACCCTGGCTACTTTACCCGGGGAAAGAGAACATTGTACCCATTGCAAAGATGCCTGGGTGGGCCCCAGAGCCAGTCTGGATACTAAGAAGAAGATAAAACTCTCTTGCTTTTGCTGGGAATTGAACCCTCACCATCCGGTCTGTAGCCTGTCATTATACCAACTGAGCTACCTCAGTTCCCAGAGAATATTAAAAAAGCTAGGTACAAAGGTGTGGACTGGTTCAGTAATCTTGTAAACAGATCAATGAATCTTCCAGTTTCATAAAAGGCAAGGAATTTCTGGACCAGCCAGGCAACCACATTACCAATTTCTGAAGAATGACTGTGCTCCAAGGAGTTTTTTGTTAGATCTGGATTCTAATCTTTCCAAACAAATAAGAAGATTTTTTTTTTCCAGTTAAGTTTGATACAGGCTATCAACAACAAGCTTCATGAAAATGTGTTCTTTACAGCATACAGCCACAAAAGGTCCTTTTCTGGATAGTTTATTCTTTGAACCTGAAAGAGTCAGGAATGTAATCTGTTTACAGATCCAAATTAAACATACATTACTTCTTTGGTACATGTGGCAGTGTTTATTATGACTACTGGTCGGTATGCATTTAAAACATCAAAGGGAATGAGGTAAAAATATGTATAACATTTTCAGCCTTCCACATAATACCAATTTTGAAGTAGCAAAGGATTTCTTAAAATATTAATTTCATATCAAACTTGGGGACTCACCAGGCATTAAAATTCAGTTAAAAATGACTAAAATATGTATAAACTAAAAGCAAAGCTTATTTATTGAAGACTCATTTCTGTGAATTCTCATATTAATACTCCCAAGCATCTGCGTGTTTCAACATATGCCACATTTGCTAGGTGCTGCTGAATTTATGGATGCACCAGTGCACATTTATCCTTCCTGGTGACTGTAAGGTAAAAAGGTAAAGCTATCCCTGCATTTAATTATATATGTAGGTATTATGCCATAAGACCATGTGGGGCAGTGGACGTACAGTTCCACCATTCTTGACCTCAGCATTAGATGGAGGTCAGTGGTCAGTTTCATGCCAGTACTGCTGTACTCCCATGGATAGAACCCCCAGCGCCCACTGTACAGGAGGCTGGGTGGGAACCAGAGCAGGTCTGGATGCTATGGAGAAGATAAATATTTTCTGCACCTGCCAGGAATTGAAACTTAGCCATACATCCCATGGGTCTAGTCACTATACACTATCTTGACACTTCCCTGGTCACTGTTAAGAAATTATTTCAGGTATGCTGATATACAGAACCAGTGCCAGTTCTGAATATTCATACAGGATATCCAGATGAAAGGTATCCAAAAGAAAATAATTATATCTCAGAAAGCATTTATTATACACATACATGGGTTACACCATTACAAAGGGAAACTGTCAAAGCTTTCTTCTGAGTATATAATTTTCTCAGCAAATTTCAATGTGGGCTTCCTTGGTGGCACAAGAAATATCCAGATGATATTTCACCTCGTTCAACATTGCCTGATGCATGTTTGGAGTTACCATAGTCACAGCATCCCTTATATGGGCTTTCAGGTGTTGAAGGTCACTGATCTTAACCTAGTAGACAATGTTCTTAACATAACCCCACAAGAAAAAATCCAATGGGGTTAAATCTGGTGACCTAGGTGGCTAAGCAAGTGGTTCACCTCTGCCGATCCATCTCCCAGCCATCTCTCTGTCCAGGTCGTTCCTAACATGGTGGCAGAAATGTGGCGGTGCCCCATCTTCTTGGAGGACAGTTTGAGATGGTAATTAGGGTAGTGCATATAGCTCCAGCAACTCCAGAAAAACGTTCTAATCAACTTGTTGTGCAATAAGCAGGCACTTTTGGGCTGCTTCTCTCCAACTTACATGTGGAATGTGGATTTTAACTGCCCCAAATCCTGCAGTTGTACCTGTTTACAGCCCCACTGACACGGAATGTTGCTTCATCCGAGAAGCACACTTGGTGGAGGAAATCGGGTGGCACATCGATTCCTGCTAGTTAAGTCGACAGTGAAGTTTGTACATGCTACTTCATCACTCAGTTTTAGGGCATGAATCATCGGAATCATGTATGCTCTTAGGTCTTTTGTGTCGCACATCCGGCACTGCTGAACATGGAATTTGTAACTGCAAGCCAGTATGACAAATTGATTTGTGTGGACTTCGCTGGAATGCCTCTCTAATGTGACTCACATTTTCTTCAGAGGTCCATGTACTTCCAGGAGACGTTACATGCAACAGACTACCTGTAGTCCTCAGTTTGTTGTCTCAGAACCAAATGCTTTTCCATGTAGGAGGTTGACATACATATTGTGTTCTAAAATGAAGGTGGACGGCCATAAGAGATTGCAACTCTGCTAGCCACAACACACACTGAACCTGTTCCTGTGGTGTCAACATTGTTACTGTTTTTGCCAAAACTCACCAGCTGGCACATGTATGTAGGCTGGGCAAGAAATAAACTTTCAGAGTTTTCCTTTCTGATGATATAAACCAGATATGTGTCTGACAGCTCTGAGATACAAATTTCTTATTTTGGATACCTTTCATCGGGACATCCTGTATTGTGTAACATGTCCATACAAAGCCAGAACAGACAGCTATTGCTACAGAACAGTTTGGTAAACATGCTTCTGTGATAACAAATACACATGCAACAATAGAACTGTTGTAGGCAGTGTTTTCTATGCAGTCTGTACAGAGGCTATATAATGAGAGCAAACTGGAGCTTTAGTGACAGAAGAGTTCTCAGTCAGGTGTGAGGGGGGAGGAGAGTACCCTGTGTGGAGGTGGGGTCGAATACCTCCACCGTGACCCTGCGAGTCGTAGGAGGCGACGAAAAGGGAAGTCTCAATTCTGAGACAGTAAAATATGGTCGTGAGTCTCAAGGGACTCGGACCCAAGAAAGACTGCGCTGGCAAGAGCCAGCAGCATATACAAAAGACAGATCCGTCCTCTCGTCAGAGAAGGCGCCCCACAGAAACAAGACCATAACTGTCAAGAAGTAATAATTAATATCTGGTCATGAGCCTCAAATGGGGCTTGACACCAAAAATTACTGACTGACTGACCGTCAGTCACAATGTGACTTTTGAGTCAGGTGTGATTGCTAGCCTGCTATAGTGAGTGGCAGCCAGTGGTGGCCACATGCAACTAGAAGTCAATGGATAGGAGTTGCACCCAGTAGGAGCCGTGAGAGAGTTGGTAGCTGGCAAGGGCATGAACATGAAAGTTGAGGAATCTACAGTGTTGGAAGCTGTTACCATAGAAAGACTGGTGAAGACGTATCTGACTGAGAAGACTTGGTGTGTGCAGTAGTGAACTGCAAATCGTTTTTCCCCCTCCTTTATTGACAATCAGATACTACAATCTTTTAGTCAATTTGCTGTCTTAGTTAAGAATTGTACACTTCAGTGGCTTGAGTGGGTCACTTCCATTGACGTGTCCCTTAGATTTTTAGGTTTTCTGGCCACTTTCGTCCAATGTCGAAATGTATGGACTCTCCATAGCACTATAACTAATTGTACTCACTGTTTGTAAGAGTATGATAAATTCAATTTCTAATCCAAACTCCATGTCTAGTCAGTAACACATAACAATATGTACCAATATAATCATGGGAATACACATGGAAGCAAGTGAGACTCTTGATACTCACTCATCTTGCAAACTATATATTAGTTTTAAATTAATGGTTATGGAGGTATACCAAACAGACTAACAAGTGGTTGGCATCCAGAAGATTCCACACCTTTGGAGCCAACATGGGGATGAGGAAACACACAGAACAATTACTAGCTGCAAGTTTACCAGAAAAGCATCTCTGCATCCATAGTTGGCCATTATAAAGACTGGAAGAAGTTATGTTTGGGCTGGAGAACTGAATATAAAAATGTTCACTGCACAACTAATATACATATTTTTTGTTTTGAAGTGGGATCACCTTATAGCTGGACAAATATGGTAACTGAGTGAACTTAAATTACAGTTTTGATAATTACTTTTCATTATTATTAAGATATTACCTAAAGGCGAGTGACAATCCCTTTTCTTGCCTCGTCTCCTGCCAAGTCCAGGTTTTTCAGACCCTCCAGAGCTGTGGGTGCCCGATGCAGAGCTACTTCGGGCTAACACTGACCTTGCAGAACCTGCTCCAGCAAATCCAGTCTTTGCATCACTTTTGCCTATGTAAGAGGTATAATTAAAGTTGTTTCAAGTTCTAAATAACAATGGAATTCTACTTTGCATCTAAAATTTTAAATTTACTATGCAGAAATTACAGAAATCCTAAGTTCACAATCTGCTACATAGTATAATCCATGGCCATAATGCCAACTAAGAAGAAACTTGAGTTATTTACTGATTTTTTAAAAACATAAAGAATGTTCATCATAGTGGTTTACAACACATGGACCAATATGATCAAACGTATCACACATCAGAGAAGCATACAATACAAGGGTTATTGGGAAAGTAATATCCATTTATTTTAGGCAACTAATGTAGGAGCATGGGAAAGCTCATGCCTGTAAGGTAGCATCATGTGACTCATTGCCTCATAAACCATCATATAACTTGTCACCTAGTGTTTGCTCTTGTACCTACAGAGTGACTTACGATGTGTCCTGTGATTGATAATAATAATAATAATAATAATAATAATAATAATTATTATTATTATTATTGGAGGGGGTGGGTTTCCCCATGCACCGTGACTGATAGTCTATTGTACGTCCCCCTTTGATATTCTACCAGTCTCCATACCCTACCGGTACTGGTGCATACTATCAGCCCTGTTTGAGCCAACGAGGTCGGCCCTCCGTACCTTGATGCTTCCCCCATCTACCAGAGGCATTGGAAACTACTTGGGGGGGAAACTTGCCTAATTTAGCCCAAAGGTCTCCTAGAGACATGAAGTTCTTTTACGTGCCGTAAATCTATGACACGGGACACATGGCTTGAAGTCCCTCCCAGAGGCCTTGTTCCCTGAATTTTTCCGCCCTTAAAAATTCCATGACCTCCGCCGGGTTTGAACCCGCGTACCTTGAGTCATGAAGTGGGAATGTTACCCCTAGACTATGGAGGCTGCTTGCGATTGATAATCTGCCTGCTGTGAAATTTGCACTGTTATCCTCCTTTCTTCATGCTAATAACACGAGTGCTGTGAAAATTCATCATGAATTATGCACAGTTAGAGCCAAAATGTAATGAGCGAAGGAAATGTAAGACAAAGGTGTAGTGTGTTTAAAGACGGGCAAACAAATGTTCACAATAAAGAGCAAAGTTGTAAGCTATCTGTAGGAGTGATCTTGTTCAAAGTGTTGACCAAAAGATTTGTGAAAGATGGCACTTCACGGTTTCAGAACTTTTTATGAATTTCCACAAATTGCATGCACTGTTCTCTTTGAGATTATGACAGTTAGGCTAGGCTATCACAAGTTGTGTGTGAGGCAGGTTCCAAAATGTTCAAAGGGGCACATAAAATGCAGAGAATGGCTTCAGCTTTCACTTTTTCAGAGCCATACCACAAAGATGGCGATGAATTTCTCAATCACATCGTACACATAACAAGCGATGAAACCTGGGTTTCATTTGTGAATGCTGACACCATGAGCAGACAAACAGTGGATACACACACATTCACTAAACAAGCTGAAAGAGTTTAAACAAATGTTGATTGCCAAAAAGCTGATGGCAACCGCTTCCTGGGCCAGGAAAGGAGTGCTGATGGTGGAATTCATGCAAGAAGGGACCAAAATAACATCAGAAGTGTATTGCAAAACACTAATAAAAACCGCACAGGGTCATTCAGAACAAAAGACATGGAATGCTGGCACTGATGCAGTGCTCCGCCATAATTATGCACATCCGCATACAGTTGCTCAAACTCAAGCAATGCTGGAGCATTTCAACTTGGAGTTGTTTGATCAACCTCCTTACAGCCCTGATCTTGTTCTGAGGGACTACTACCTGTTTACCTATCTGAAGCACTGGTTGAGATCACAGTGCTTCAACAATAATGAGGAGTTGACAGAAGATGTCAAAACATGGCTAGGCTCAAAGAACAAGCTTCATACATGTTGCTCCAACTGTGATTTTATGGAACACCCAATACTTCTGTCACAAGCCAGACATATTACAATTTTACCATCGGCTGTGAAGGAATTGTCTATTTTTACCCATAAATATAACTTTGAAGCCAGAGATGATGTGACTGGTGGCATAACGATATTGACTATGCAAACCTGAACTGAACTCATTCAATTATCAATACAAAACTAGAATCACTTTAAAAAATTTCAGGACATGAATGCAGGCTGTTAAGAGTGGACGAGTATGTTTGGTAAGAGGGGGAGGCGTTTTTAACTGCAATACAAAGGAATATCAATCAAACTCTCAGAAAAATCCTCAATGTGCAGGTCACACCAATGTGTGGAAATATGCAGGTGTTGCAGTTTACGCTGCTTCACAAAAGAGATATTTCCTTTTGGATTTCCCCATCATTGCAGAAAAAGTCTTCCGGAAGGGTGGAGGAGACTATTACTTTGGTATTAAACCAAAATACAAAAAATGTAGGCACTTTGCATTTTAAAATGCAAGTAAAGAAAAATATCACAAAATATGTAATTTTATGTAACATCCCATGAAACATGTAGGAAATAATATGTAGAATAAAATTCAATTGTAGCAATGCTAATGCTGCAATTTGTGGAGATCATTACTTTCTGAACATCTACATAGTAACAAATAATTTACATGATAATCCAAGCTCTACTAATATGTATGGTGGATGTTTCTTTTTTGGAGGGAGGTAAGACAGAGAATATATCCCAGTATATAAACACAGATAATTTATGATGCATGTTTTGTTCCAATGAACTCTACAGACTTCAAATTATCATCATCATCATCATCATCACTGGCATGACAGCCCTTTGTGATCCCTGGCCTTTCTCAGGATTGCTCGCCATTCTTCTCCATTTGATGCTACATTCCTCCAGTTCTTTACACCCAAAATTCTTATGTCCTGCCACACACATTCTTCCCATCTCAACCTTGGTCTTCCCACTTTCCTATTTCCTTCTGGTTTAGTATGAAGTATTTTCTTAATTGTTCTATTCTCGCTGGCACGTATTATGTGTCCAGCCTATTCAAGCCTTTTCATCTTTAGAGATCCAATAATGTCTGGTTCATTAAATAGTTTATATAGTTCATGGTTATACCTCTTCCTCCGTATTCCATTTTCTTCCACTGGTCCAAAGATATATCTCAGGATCCCCCTTTCAAATATACTTAACAGTCTTTCATCCGATCTTGACAGTGGCCAGGTCTCAGAGGCATAAGATAGCACTGATCTTATAAGTACTTTATACATCATAGTTTTGGTTTTCCTGGGTATTAGTTGGGATTTCAGGTGTTTCCTAAGGCCATGGAGACATTCATTTGCCGCAAGTACACACTTTTTTATTTCATCACCGATGTCAGTTTTACAGTTAACTTCTGATCCAAGGTAAGTAAAACTACACACAACCTCAAATTTATATGAGCCAATTTCAATATATGCAGGTCCATTAGCACAGTCTTTCTTGGTTACCGGCATGTACTTTGTTCTATTTTGGTTAATTTGCAGATTCATCTTTTTTGCTGCTCTTTCATAGATTTTTGTGTTCTACCAATTATATCAATATCATCTGCAAATGCCAAAATTTGAATTGACTTATAGAATATGGTTCCCCTTGGGTTGATGCCTGCATCTCTAACTACCTTCTCTAATGCTATATTGAACAAAAGGCAGGCTAGGGAATCCCCTTGTCGAACTGCATTTGTAGTTATTATAGGGCTGGACAACATATTCTGAATCTTAATTTGGCATTGGGTTTTCTCATAGTGGCTCTGACTAAGCAATTAACTTCCGTGGAAGCCTTCAATTTATACATTCCTAATTTTCTAATCACTGGACAAATTTAAAATTTCCTAGCTTAAATCTTGGCCCAGAGGCCAACTATCCTGCAGTCATACACAGTTTTATAAGTCCACCCAGAAAAATTCTGTAATACTATCTTAAAACAAGTCATAATCATTTTCATCATATCCTTTGAAATTCGCTGTGCATAATCCTCTTACTTAATGCTACAAAATGTATGCACTTCATAAAGCACAATTATTAAAGGATCTGAGGCACAAATTGTTTTGCATTTAGTGTTTTGCATTAAGTTGAGGTCTATTTCAAATGTGAAAAACTTGGTGTTCCCCTTAAGAGGCCATTTTCCTACCCATTATTCCCACTGGCCCAGATTAGGTTCCATTTTCATACCCTCTCCCTTGGTTCTCTTTGAAACCCATTTACATAACAAAGCCATTTCCTTAACCTATACATTTCAACCCTGAAGATGAAGGCAAGATGTTCCTCCAAAATGCTGGCATCAGTCTAAAACACTACACAGTGACATGACCAAGAAGACCCCAATCTGAAGTTCAGGCTTATAAAAGTTGATTCATTCACTTTTAGTTTATCATCTAGTTCGGCTGAAGCCCCATGTTAATACATATTTTCATTTAAAATACTGCTTTGTAAATAATAATTATTACTGGTAGGAAAATGTTACTGAAGATGAAAGTTATTAATAGCACAATAATTTCTGCCATACCAAAGTAACTGGTTTATTTACAACAATGACTATAATGAATAATATCCCTGCAAAGTGATGCCATGTAGACTGGTATAAGTTCAACAACATTTTGGAGGAACATGATGCTGCGATCTTCTGTGATGAAGAGTAAGACAAGCAACTACCCAGCATAAGGCAGGTGGTATACAGTTCAAAACTTCATGATGGAGGAAGTATGGCTCTTTAAAAGAATGGTGAACTTCTACCAGACTACATGGGATTACACCTTAGTGTGATAATACTGGCTGAAAGCTCTAAGCCCTGCACTCTAACAATGCACAAAAAAAAAAGGTCTATGCCAAACAAAGAAATTAGTGGTTGCCAATAAGGCCACTTGTGTTAATGGGTACATTCATTACTACCAGCACTCTGATATGTAAATAAAGTGTGCATCATAATATAAGTAGGTCAAGATTTATGGCTGCTTCCAGAGATCTGAAAGCTCAGAGTAGTAAACCCCAGATATAATCATGGCTCATTGTGTGGATAACAAACCTTTCTTATCATCTTGACAGTTTCTACAATTCTTAGCTCCACTGTTTCCTTTAAGAATGTTCTTCTCCCCGGTTCCAATGCTCCCAACTCCAGCTCCTGCTCCACCACCTGTAGTCCCAGCCCAAGTGGATGTGCCCAAGTTATTATTGAAATGAATAGGTGGACGTTTTGTTGCGGTTGCACCTAAGCCACCTGGGCCTTTGTCACCTGGGGAGTATGTTGATGGCTTATGGTTGTTCAGTGTAGTTCCCAGAGAGTCATCTGAAACAAACAGATCTTACTAATGCATTATGGGCCTGCCATCATTCATAAATCAATGATATAAGCACAGCTATTAATGAATAAAATATATTTCAAGCATGTAATCCCAACCCAACTGACTGCCAGTCCAGTCACTCTCGAGCTGCACTGTTAACGGCCAGCAACAGCTAGTGAGCAAATAAAAAATTCTGTGTAGTTGTAGTAATCTATAGAACATGTAAATTAGAGAGATGATTACAGTTATTTGTAGTTACAAGTTATACGTGTTCAATAAATCCAATTATCAAACAAAGCCTCGTGTCTAGTCACTAACACGTGACAAAACATTAAATCTGTTAGGCACCTGATAAACATGAAATAAGAAATGTTTTCAAATTGAAGTTATTATAGTAAATCAGATGAACAGCATTCCTCAAATGGCTAATGCTTTGTTATATGTATGGAAATCTCAGCCAGAACAGTTGATCTCTATACATAATTTTGAAATGGGTGGTTCTCAAGTCTGGAACACAAGTGATGAGCACTCACTGTGATACTAAGTACAAACTTTGAACACACTAAATATAAAGACAAATAAACAAGAAAATACTGAACATCAAGACAAATAAAGCAATCTCAGGCCTATAAGAGATCAGACATTTTCACTGTAGTGAAAATTTAGATTATGGCCATCTGGTTCACAACGAGTTATCTTGTAAGCAGTTACTGACAACATGGAGGAATCTGTTGCCTTCATTTACCCATGAAAATGGAGACAGACGGATTCTTAAATATACTGGTAAACACCTACAGAACTATAGTGTCATAACTCATAAGATAGAATCCAAAAGCAAGCTCAGAGTGACAAATCCCATGGAAGCTAATGAATGAGTAGTTCAGGTACTTCAAGAAAGGATAACCACTGAAGTGTGATCATTATGTTTGTGGGCTGGTAGCACACTGCAATAAGGAAAAGTCATTCAGGTCTTAAAAATGACTATATGTAAATGGTAGTGAAAAGGAAGTTGTGCTGCGCAGTTATAGTTGGAAATGGGTCTCTCGATGGAGGAAAAAGTATTCATAGTTTAGTTATTATTTCTGCTCATATGGAAGGGGTCACCAGACAACTTGCTTCCTTGGTTCTGAGCGGCCAGATGTTATCATCCAGAAACCACTACATAGTATACGTGTGACAATATGGTGTGCCATCTCAGCACACGGTATATTAGGCCCATATTTCATTGAGGATAAGGAAGGCAATGCTCTTACTGTCACCCAAGAACACTATAGGGACATGGTGATCAGACCATTTCTTCAGGATCTGAGAAGGTTCTGTTGTGCAAGGCGCCTTCACATGAATAGACAGTGGTATCAATAGAACGTCTTTTCATTTCAGTACTGAATATTTTGGCGCATACTGTACCTTAGCAAGAAGATGTACAAACAAAGAAACCAAACTCCTTGATTTTAGTCTGCAAGTAAACTATACCGACCGAGTGACTGCTGCTTGTCATCGAAGTTTAATGCCAACTTTTGTGGATAGAGGGTGT